>NW_027260955.1:195000-202500 GCF_045791955.1 Oncorhynchus clarkii lewisi
TGATGAGGGAGAAGAACTAGAAGAAAATAGAAGAGATGATGAAGAAGAAGAAGAAGAAGAAAATAGAATAGATGATGAGGGAGAAGAACTAGAAGAAAATAGAAGAGATGATGAAGAAGAAGAAGAAGAAGAAAATAGAAGAGATGATGAGGGAGAAGAACTAGAAGAAAATAGAAGAGATGATGAAGAAGAAGAAGAAGAAGAAGAAAATAGAAGAGATGATGAGGGAGAAGAACTAGAAGAAAATAGAAGAGATGATGAAGAAGAAGAAAATAGAAGAGATGATGAGGGAGAAGAACTAGAAGAAAATAGTAGAGATGATGAGGGAGAAGAACTAGAAGAAAATAGAAGAGATGATGAAGAAGAGAGACCCACCTGTCTTCTGACGTGCACGTTGCCCTCCACCGGCATATTATAGGCACTCCTGATCAGGCTCCTGGCGATGAACAGGTAATAGACTGATATAACCGACAGAGGAATGACATAGAAGATGAGGAAGGAGGCCATGGAGTGGATCTTGGGGTGCAGTTCACCATCGTGGGGATAGGGGGCGCAGGTGATGAAGGTCTCATTGGTGCTGTGGATGCTGAACGAGCGGAGGTCTGAGAAGACAGCCTCGGGGACAGCCAGGGTCATGGAGAAGAGCCAGATCACTGCAGCCCGCAGGACGATCCTCGCCGGGGCGTTGGAGGCCTGGATGTCCATGGGCTTCACGATTGCCTTGTACCTGGAGGATGAGGAGGAGGAGGAGGAAGACGTGATCTCCTCAACTTAGGCCACCTGTTCAGAAGTATGTGTGACGTATGATTCTTGATCTCTGCTTGCCTTATACAGATGTCTTGCTAGCACTTGGGTTGTATCCTGAATGGCACCCTATTCCCTATGTGGAGCAAGGCAATATAAAGGCACCCTATTCCCTATGTGGAGCAAGGCAATATAAAGGCACCCTATTCCCTATGTGGAGCAAGGCAATATAAAGGCACCCTATTCCCTATGTGGAGCAAGGCAATATAAAGGCACCCTATTCCCTATGTGGAGCAAGGCAATATAAAGGCACCCTATTCCCTATGTGGAGCAAGGCAATATAAAGGCACCCTATTCCCTATGTGGAGCAAGGCAATATAAAGGCACCCTATTCCCTATGTGGAGCAATGCAATATAAAGGCACCCTATTCCCTATGTGGAGCAATGCAATATAAAGGGAATAAGGTGCCCATCGGGACACAGACAGTTTTCCTCTAACCAGGTGCTATCCTTCAAAACCCGATTGTTCTCCAATCAACTCTACATTCTCCTGTTTCTCATTTTTTCTTCATATTTCAACCCCTCGGTTCCTTTTACTGTTTGGTAAAGAGCGTCATGTCTGCTAACTGAATGAATATTTTCTATTGACGTCAGACGGGACCATAAGATGTTGATTGTGCATCAACATTCATTCTATTCTATTCCTTCTATTCTATTCCTTCTATTCTATTCTATTCCTTCTATTCTATTCCGTCTATACTATTCCTTCTATTCTATTCTATTCCTTCTATTCTATTCTATTCCTTCTATTCTATTCCGTCTATACTATTCCTTCTATTCTATTCTATTCCTTCTATTCCTTCTATTCTATTCCTTCTATTCTATTCCTTCTATTCATTCTATTCTATTCCTTCTATTCTATTCATTCTATTCTATTCATTCTATTCTATTCCTTCTATTCTATTCCTTCTATTCTATTCCTTCTATACTATTCCTTCTATTCTATTCATTATATACTATTCATTCTATTCTATTATATTCCTTCTATTCTATTCCTTCTATTATATTCCTTCTATTCTATTCATTATATACTATTCATTCTATTCTATTCTATTCCTTCTATTCTATTCCTTCTATTCCATTCCTTATATTCTATTCCTTATATTCTATTCCTTCTATTCTATTCATTCTATACTATTCATTCTATTCTATTCCTTCTATTCTATTCCTTCTATTCTGTTCATTCTATTATATTCCTTCTATTCTATTCCTTCTATTCTATTCCTTCTATACTATTCATTCTATTCTATTCCTTCTATTCTATTCCTTCTATACTATTCATTCTATTCTATTCATTCTATTCTATTCCTTCTATTCTATTCCTTCTATTCTATTATATTCATTCTATTCTATTCCTTCTATTCTATTCCTTCTATACTATTCCTTCTATTCTATTCATTCTATTCTATTCCTTCTATTCTATTCCTTCTATTCTATTATATTCATTATATTCTATTCCTTCTATACTATTCCTTCTATTCATTATATTCTATTCCTTCTATTCTATTCCTTCTATTCTATTCCTTCTATTGTATTCCTTCTATTCTATTCCTTCTATTCATTATATTATATTCCTTCTATTCTATTCCTTCTATACTATTCCTTCTATTCTATTCATTATATTCTATTCCTTCTATACTATTCCTTCTATTCTATTCCTTCTATTCTATTCCTTCTATACTATTCCTTATATTCTATTCATTCTATTCTATTCATTCTATACTATTCTTTCTATACTATTCCTTCTATTCTATTCCTTCTATACTATTCCTTCTATACTATTCCTTCTATTATATTCCTTCTATTCTATTCCTTCTATTCTATTCCTTCTATACTATTCCTTCTATTCTATTCTATTCCTTCTATACTATTCCTTCTATTCTATTCCTTCTATTCTATTCATTCTATACTATTCCTTCTATTCTATTCTATTCCTTCTATACTATTCCTTCTATTCTATTCCTTATATTCTATTCCTTATATTCTATTCCTTCTATTCTATTCATTCTATACTATTCATTCTATTCTATTCCTTCTATTCTATTCCTTCTATTCTGTTCATTCTATTATATTCCTTCTATTCTATTCCTTCTATTCTATTCCTTCTATACTATTCATTCTATTCTATTCCTTCTATTCTATTCCTTCTATACTATTCCTTCTATTCTATTCTATTCATTCTATTATATTCCTTCTATTCTATTCCTTCTATTCTATTATATTCATTCTATTCTATTCCTTCTATTCTATTCCTTCTATACTATTCCTTCTATTCTATTCTATTCATTCTATTCTATTCCTTCTATTCTATTCCTTCTATTCTATTATATTCATTATATTCTATTCCTTCTATACTATTCCTTCTATTCATTACATTCTATTCCTTCTATTCTATTCCTTCTATTCTATTCCTTCTATTGTATTCCTTCTATTCTATTCCTTCTATTCATTATATTATATTCCTTCTATTCTATTCCTTCTATACTATTCCTTCTATTCTATTCATTATATTCTATTCCTTCTATACTATTCCTTCTATTCTATTCCTTCTATTCTATTCCTTCTATACTATTCCTTATATTCTATTCATTCTATTCTATTCATTCTATACTATTCTTTCTATACTATTCCTTCTATTCTATTCCTTCTATACTATTCCTTCTATACTATTCCTTCTATTCTATTCCTTCTATTCTATTCCTTCTATTCTATTCCTTCTATACTATTCCTTCTATTCTATTCTATTCCTTCTATACTATTCCTTCTATTCTATTCCTTCTATTCTATTCATTCTATACTATTCCTTCTATTCTATTCTATTCCTTCTATACTATTCCTTCTATTATATTCATTATATTCTATTCCTTCTATACTATTCCTTCTATTCATTATATTCTATTCCTTCTATTCTATTCCTTCTATACTATTCCTTCTATACTATTCCTTCTATTCTATTCCTTCTATACTATTCCTTCTATTCTATTCCTTCTATACTATTCCTTCTATTCTATTCTATTCATTCTATTCTATTAATTATATTCGGTTCATTCTATACTATTCCTTCTATTCTATTCCTTCTATTCATTATATTCTATTCCTTCTATACTATTCCTTCTATTATATTCTATTCATTATATTCTGTTCATTCTATACTATTCCTTCTATTCTATTCCTTCTATTCTATTCATTATATTCTATTCATTCTATACTATTCCTTATATTCTATTCATTCTATTCTATTCCTTCTATTCTATTCCTTCTATTCTATTCCTTCTATACTATTCCTTCTATTCTATTCCTTCTATACTATTCCTTCTATTCTATTCCTTCTATTCTATTCATTCTATTCTATTCCTTCTATTCTATTCATTCTATTCTATTCCTTCTATTCTATTCCTTCTATTCTATTCATTCTATTCTATTCCTTCTATTCTATTCATTCTATTCTATTCCTTCTATTCTATTCCTTCTATTCTATTCCTTCTATACTATTCCTTCTATTCTATTCCTTCTATTCTATTCATTCTATTCTATTCCTTCTATTCTATTCATTCTATTCTATTCCTTCTATTCTATTCCTTCTATTCTATTCATTCTATTCTATTCCTTCTATTCTATTCCTTCTATACTATTAATTCTATTATATTCTATTCATTCTATACTATTCATTCTATTCCCTACTATTCATTCTATTCTATTCTATTCATTCTATTCTATTCATTGGTATTCTATTCCTTCTATACTATTCCTTCTATTCTATTCGTTCTATTCTATTCCTTCTATTCTATTCCTTCTATACTATTCATTCTATTATATTCTATTCATTCTATACTATTCATTCTATTCTATACTATTCATTCTATTCTATTATATTCATTCTATTATATTCATTCTATTCTATTCCTTCTATACTATTCCTTCTATACTATTCATTCTATTATATTATATTCATTTTATACTATTCATTCTATTATATTCTATTCATTCTATACTATTAATTATATTCTATTCTATTCATTGTATTCTATTCCTTCTATTCTATTCATTCTATACTATTCATTCTATTATATTATATTCATTCTATACTATTCATTCTAATCTATACTATTCATTATATTCTATTATATTCATTCTATACTATTCCTTCCATTCTATTCATTTGTCGAACATCTCATTCCAAAATAATGGGCATTAATATGGAGTTGGTCCCCCTTTGCTGCTATAACAGCCTCCACTCTTCTGGGAAGGCTTTCCACTAGATGTTGGAACATTGCTGCGGGGACTTGCTTCCATTCAGTCACAAGAGCATTAGTGAGGTTGGTCGCTGATGTTGGGCGATTAGGCCTGGCTCGCAGTCGGCATTCCAATTCATCCCAAATGTGTTCGATGGGGTTGAGGTCAAGGCTCTGTGCAGGCCAGTCAAGTTTTTCCACACCGATCTCGACAAACCATTTCTGTATGGACCTTGCTTTATGCATTTGGGCATTGTCATGCTGAAACAGGAAAAGGCCTTCCCCAAACTGTTGCCACAAAGTCGGAAGCACAGAATCATCTAGAATGTCATTGTATGCTGTAGAGTTAATATTTCCCTTCACTGGAACTAAGGGGCCTAGCCCGAACCATGACAAACAGCCCCAGACCATTATTCCTCATCCACCAAACTTGACAGTTGTCACTATGCAGGGGCAGGTAGCATTTCCACTGCTCCAGAGTCCAATGGCAGCGAGCTTTACACCACTCCAGCTGACGCTTGGCATTGCGCATGTTCTTAGGCTTGTGTGCGACTCCTCGGCCATGGAAACCCATTTCAACCCAACAAACCGTTATTGTGCTGACATATCTTCCAGAGGCAGTTTGGAACTCTGTATTGAGGGTGATTTTTACGTGCTTCAGCACTCGGTGGTCCCATTCTGTGACCTTATGTGGCTTAAACTGAGCCGTTGTTGCTCCTAGACATTTCCAATTCACAATAACAGCACTTACAGTTGACCGGGGGCAGCTCTAGGTGGGCAGAAATTTGATGAACTGACTTGTTGGAAAGGTAGCATCCTATGACGGTGGTGCCACGTTGAAAGTCACTGAGCTCTTCAGTAAGGCCATGTTTGTCTATGGAGATTGCATGGCTGTGTGCTCGATTTTATACACCTGTCAGCAACGGGTGTGGCAGAAATAACCTAATCCACTTTGAAAAGGGTGTCCACGTACTCTAGTACATATAGTCCAGCTGTAGTGTTTACTCCTGCATGCCTGGAGAGTCAGGTTCCATTGAGGCAAGCTCAATCAAGCACAGATAAAGTTGATTGAAATGATCTCATAGTATTTTAACGTCGGTTTTGAAAGTATATGGTTAGGATTTAACCGGAGGAAGCGTTGGGAAGCTGGTGAGGAGAGGGGAGGTATCTGTCATTTATCAATGGATTATTATCTGCTAATGGGATCGTAGGCTAAATGAGAGACATTAGAGCAAAGACACAGAACATTGTAATAGGCTAGCTAGAGACGGTATCATTATATGGCTGCCATGGTGATGGTCAGTCTATATGATGGATGTCTTCTCGTCCCACTCCACAGTGATGCACACTTTATGGCAGCGTTCCAAATGAAACCCTATTCCCTAGTGCACTACTTTTGACCAGAGCCCCGTGGATACATAGGGAAAGGGTGCCATTTGGGATGCAAACTATATCATCCCAATGAATAGGTTGGTTGTGGGAAGTTGTGTGGGAAGGATATAGCCTATGACCCCCCCCCCCCCCCCCCCCCCCCCCCCACACACACAACACACAAGCACGCCCATGCATGCAAGCAAGCACCGTCACTCATTTACACATTCACTGTCACAAACACACACACGCACACACATGAAGTCGCACGCTTATACATTTCTACTCATATGTCAGATCTAATTTCTGTGACTCTAGCACATCTCATATCTCACATCAAAGTATGATCCCACTGAACCGAACGCGTAATAACGCAACAGAGTAAATCAGATTGTATTTGCATTGTCTCAGTAGCAGCATGTTCTTGACAGGTTGTACCCATACCGTTGTTTAAATTCATATTATTTCCAGCTCGATAGAGTTTAGCCGAAGAACCTCTCGCCCGCCAGAGATGCGTTCGGAGAGAATATTCGATAAGGATGGATCCCGTTTTCATCATTTTACCTAAACGACAATATGTTGAGTTTAAAGTAACTACAAGTCTACAACCATTTAACTATACAACTCTACATTAAAATACCAGATCAGTTGTCAATAGGATGTGTAGCCTATGGATAAATTGGATAACTAAACGTCCATGTTGCAATATGAGTGTAGTAGACTAAAACATAAAGGGAAGGCTATTTACCTATCAGCAGACAACGCAGTCAGGGTAAAAACAGACACTCCGACGGAGGTGAGTTGGATGAATGGTATGAGTTTACATCCAACTCTACCGAAGAGCCACTCGTCCGCGAGGTACCGACTGGCATCCACCGGCGCGCAAGTAACCAGGAGGACCAAGTCCCCGAACGCGAGACTCGACATGAAGAGGTTGGGGACATTCCGCATGGATTTAGAGGAAGACAATGTCTTGATGAGGGTTATGTTACCGATTAGTCCCACGACTATGATGACTCCATAAATGGCAGTGATGGCGATGCTGATGTAGAACATAGATTGTACCGAAGTGGCCCCTGTGTGATTACCGTGG
>NW_027260955.1:207500-225000 GCF_045791955.1 Oncorhynchus clarkii lewisi
GCAATAGACAGAGAGACAGATGAACACTTGGAAAGCTATTATTCTGTCATTCATTGACTGTGTTCTTCATTGAGGAATCTAAAATGTCGTCCAAATGTCAGCCATCCTACATTCTGGAAGGCTCCTTCCTCTAAGCACTAGAACTAATGCTAGTAGTTTGAAAATGTAAGTCACAATTCAATTTTACCCCAATTATCCCCACAAATTTTCTAACCAGCCTTTCCAAATAGCTGCCACATGTTGATTAAATGTCAACTGTGTTGTCAATTCAGGAAGAACGTTCCTACACAAACGCTCAGCACTGAAGGAAGCTAATCAATGAAGACAAGATAACTGTGTTATCATTTATTTGTATTCCCCCCCCCACAGTGTTTTACCTTGGCTATTATTTCACATTGACAAAGGAGTTTCTATTCAATGTTGGCAAGCTAGCTGACTGATTAACTGACTGGCTGGCTGTGTGACTAACTGACTGGCGGGCTGGGTGGCTGACTGTCTGGCTGAGTGACTGTCTGGCTGAATGCAGAGGACTTCATTATCAAGCCAAGACATCAATGGCTACCATTTCTAGAATTGTGACTGAAGGACAAACATGAGTAATTACTCTGGTTTCCTAGAGTTAGGAGCCAAAAGACGGAGGCTGCCCCATGGTCAAAAGTGTGAGAAAGTGAGAAGAGGCAGGAGGAAGCGAGGTGGCAGGAGTAGATGTGATGCGGTGTGAGGAAACAGGGGGTGTGAGGAAACAGGAGGAGGTGTGAGGCAGGAGGTATGAAGAAGCATGAGGAGGAGGTATGAAGAGGTATGAGGAGGTGTGAGGAAACATGAAGAGGTATGAGGTGTGAGGAAACAGGAAGAGGTATGAGGTGTGAGGACACAGGTGTAAAGAGGTATGAAGAGGCAGGAGGAGGTGTGAGGAGGTATGAAGAGGTATGAAGAGGTGTGAGGAGGCAGGAGGTATGAAGAACTATGAGGTGTGAGGAGGCAGGAGGAGATATGAAGAAGTATGAGGAGGTGAGATGAGTTGTGTTAATCTTTAAATCAGTCTTAATATCAGCTCCTTATCCTCCTCTCAGCTCTGACTGACGATGGCTTTAGGAGGATACACACACACACACACCACACACACACAGCTGTTCCCTGATCTCTGATGACTCACCACCATTGGAGAGGGAAACAACGGTCTGCTATCACAATCACATAGGCCATGTCCCCAATGGCACCCTATTCACTAGGGCTCTAGTCAAAAGTAGTACACTATGTAGGAAATAGGATATAATTAGGGACGCAGGTATAATCTCAATCAACTCTGAAATTGCTCTGCGGTGGATTTAAGCCTTTCAGTCTCATGTTGTCATTAGAGCATGGTCGATATCAAGTCACATCTAGAATGTCCATCTCCAGATGAAAACATTGACAAACTGCAGAGACAACAGTAAACAGGGGGAGACAGATTCAGCTCTAGTTTATAACCTATGTATAGATGCACTGAGGGTGCTGCTATATAGGATAAGGTTCAGCCACATCTCTCTCGATCTCTCTCTCTCTCTCTCTCTCTCTCTTACTGTCTCTCTCTCACACACACACACACACACACACACACACACACACACACACACACACACACACACACACACACACACACACACACACACACACACACACACACACACACACACAGCTTGTATCCAGGTGATAGAGGATGAGCTCCTTCTGATTCAGGCCAGAACACCTCTACCTCACTACTAGAAACCCTCCGTGTGATCAGGCCAGAACACCTTTACCTCACTACTAGAAACCCTCCGTGTGATCAGGCCAGAACACACTACTAGAAACCCTCCGTGTGATCAGGCCAGAACACCTCTACCTCACTACTAGAAACCCTCCGTGTGATCAGGCCAGAACACCTCTACCTCACTACTAGAAACCCTCCGTGTGATCAGGCCAGAACACTTCTACCTCACTACTAGAAACCCTTTGTGTGATCAGGCCAGAACACCTCTACCTCACTACTAGAAACCCTCTGTGTGATCAGGCCAGAACACACTACTAGAAACCGATGCATGGAAAATGGCCCTCTATTCCTTTCACAGTGCATTACTTTGACCAGGGTCTATTGCTCTGGTCACTATAAAGAGAACACCTTGCCATAATGGGACAAGAATAATAACAGAGAGAGAGAGGGGGAACAAGAAAAGAAGGGTGTGTAGGTGTGTCTGTGTCAGTTTGGCAGGGGGGAGGAGGTTACCTGTATGTGAGGGACTCTGTGCTGTGGAGATGACACACCCCTTTTCAAACCAGTCTGACTAGATGTAACGCTTCCCCAATTCTGACACATACACCCTTCCTGTTCCTGACTGAAACCTGACCAGTCTTTCCCACACACACGCTCCTCCCTCACCTTTAAGCTTGAATAAGTAAATAAATATATATATATATATATAATCATAGTGAAGGTGTTTCTCTCTCAGGGATTCTGGCACCACTGGTGAAAATACCATCTGTCTCTACTGTCCTCTCTCAATTATGCACATTCAATCTACAGAAGAGAAGATAATCTATTTGCATTCAAAAATGCATTTGTTTCTTATGGCTGTTGGTCAGAGTTAGTCACTGCAAGTGCATACAAGTTTCTCTTGACAAAGTGTAGAGTTAATGTTGCAAAAGGTTAGTCTTGTGAGAGAAACAAAATAACATGGCATGTACCGACAAGATAAGAGGGCGGGCAGAGAATGCTACCTGCAAAATATCGACGTTCTGATTGGCAGATGACAACGTCACTCATTTTGAAGTCCTGTTCGCAGCCAGGAAAGCACTTAGCACAAGTTTTGATACTCAGCCTAGTGAGCCTTCTACCTGGCCAAGGTCTTGTCCGCGGTCCCTAGCCTACAAAAAACAACGCTGGTGACCGGAGAGGTCGTAACTGTAACTGATCGATGATGGCCTCGCAGAAAGGGACGTTTGCTGGCGTTTTGCTTTGTCTCGGTGAGTTTACTGATCTTATATCATTTCATAACTGTCTCTGTGTTATACAACAAGAGCCACACCCATGTGTTTTTTTTAGTCATGTATATGGTATCGGTGTGGCGTCGCCTCACGTGTTCAACTCATCTTGTTTTGTACAAATTGGTAGAACAGGATGCACTTAACGTATATCAAAAAGCAAAAAGTAAAAGAATGCAATACATTTAGTATTTACTGCCTGGCGTCCAGAGAGAAGAAACAGAGAGCAACATCATTTAAAAAACCTTGAGTCTGTTGATGCACCTGTGCGTCAATCTAAGTAACAGAATAAAACAATCCCCATCAGAATCCATCCATTTAAACTAGAGATATCAGTTTTCTTGCAATGAACGACCACTATGGAAAGGGGAGACTCTCACGAACACGATGGTATTCTCTGTTTTGGACTATTTATTTTACCTTTCATTTAACTAGGCAAGTCAGTTAAGAACAAATTATTATTTACAATGATGGCCTACCCTGACCAAACCCTACCCAAACCTGGACAACGCTGGACCAATTGTGAGTAGCCCTATGGGACTCCCCATCACAGCTGGTTGTGATACAGCCCGGGATCGAACCCGGGTCTGTAGTGACGCCTCTAGCACTGCGATGCAGTGCCTTAGACCGCCTGGACTAGTCTCAAGATAACCCATACAAACCAATGGAGGTAGTTTTGCTCCAACAAATATATTCACACAAAAAATCTACAATATAGAGATATTGCTTTCTTATCTCCTAGGTATAGGATGAGACACTTTAAAACCTTATTCCTTTATGATTCATTTTTTGACTGTCTTTTTTTGCCATTTATGAATACTATTCAATGCGTTTCTATGGGCTATAGTAGTAAAGGCCAAATTCAATATTTTATCAAATATATGTATTTTTGTTTTATTTTAGGGGTCCTAAACTTCTAAATCCAATAGCTAAATGATCCATGGTATGACCATATTAAAACAATTCCATATGTTAGTTTAGTACTCTAACCCTAGTAGCTAACCCTAACCCTAGTAGCTAACCCTAGTAGCTAACCCTAACCCTAGTAGCTAACCCTAACCCTAGTAGCTAACCCTAACAGCTAACCCTAATCCTAGTAGCTAACCCTAACCCTAGTAGCTAACCCTAACCCTAGTAGCTAACCCTAACCCTAGTAGCTAACCCTAGTAGCTAACCCGCACCCTAGTAGCTAACCCGCACCCTAGTAGCTAACCCTAGTAGCTAACCCTAACCCTAGTAGCTAACCCTAGTAGCTAACCCTAACCCTAGTAGCTAACCCGCACCCTAGTAGCTAACCCGCACCCTAGTAGCTAACCCTAGTAGCTAACCCTAGTAGCTAACCCTAACCCTAGTAGCTAACCCTAACCATTTGGTGTTAATGCCTTAACAATTTGGAGTTCATTCCTGAACTTAACCCTAACCTTAAATTCAGAGTTAATGCCTAAACTTAACCTTAAACACTTAGAAATGTGACATTTGAGAAACATGGATGAAGCTGTAATTCTGATGAGAGGGCTGATAGTTAGAGAGTGCTGGATGACACAGGCAGGAGAGGTGCCCAACCCTAAACACTTTGCATTCCCACTGGAGGACAACAGCCTCCATATGAATCCATGTGAAAACTAATGCTTTGTATTTTTCCAGTCATGTAAATCTTGCTATAGTATTTATATAATAGTGTACGTGTGTGGTTAGAATGTCCGCCCTGAGATTGGAAGATTGGGTGTTTGATATCTGGCTGTGTCGTCCTGAAGACTGTAATGGGAGCATTGAGGTGATTGGGGGTAAGGCCCTGCGATCCGCAAGTGTCCTGTCCAAGGGTTGTACTTGTGAAAACAGTTCTGTCTTGCACAAGCCAAGGTGCAAGGCTTCTCACTCCCTTACTGTCAGTGGGTGTAACCCGTCCTCTAGTTTCTAAAGCCCTGTCATAACGGAGGACTACATAATAAGCCTCTCGGTGCTATGACATTACCTGTGTGGGTTTATATTGCTGCAGTGTGAGGCTGTCCTCTGTACTCCAGCACACCCTTATCTAAGATGACTGCTAAAGAAGGTTGTGGTGAAACAAATGGGGAACTGAGAGCTGTCAGTGTAGCTAGCATGCTAACCTTATCTAGCTAGCTAATGTTATGTCATTGTTGCATTATTTTACACCTTATTCACCTTATTCAATAAGATGAACCGCTGGCTAGCCTGGTTCTGGAGCTGGATTTGTCAGAAGCATTTAGGGAAAACTTCACCCCAGATTGAAACCACTATCTTTGACTTTGTCATCTATTGTTCTCTCCAAAGTGTTGGCATCTTACATAAGAGACATGAGTTTTTCTACATTGTAATGAACATGGTGCAACCTTGTGTTGGCAGGCTTCGGCCGCAGTACAGCAAAGCCAAGTCGGCCCGTGCTTATGGTTCTCACAGGGGAAGTGAAGTGATAGGCTACAATGACTTCATGATGCACGTCTCAAATGACATGTAACGACAAAATGGATAAACCTGTTTCTTTAATTATCTTTTGCTGGTGCATGTTCAATGTAGCAATAAGGTACGAGGAGGTGTGTTATATGCCCAACTCCATGTTGTTTTCGTGCATGGACACAGCCCTTAGCCGTGGTATATTGGCCAAACACCACATACCCCCGATGTGCCTTATTGCTATTATAAGCTGGTTACAGTACCAACGTAATAAGAGAAGTAAAATGACATGTTTCAGCATTCAGGGCTGGAACCATCCAGTTTATAAAATAGGATAGACGCTTGTGGTTTCTAGCTGCACCAATCAGCAGTGAAGCGTGTCGTCGTGAAGCAACACTTCATGCAATTATAGCATTTATAAAATGGTCAGTTCCTATCTCTCACTATAATATATACTATTTTAATACTGATCATTTTCTGGAAAAAAATGAAAAGTGGAGGTGCAAAAACCTTAGTTCCTCCCTGTTTTAATTTGCTCCTTGGCTCAGGTGGCCAGGTGTATGCTACGGAGGAAAGCTGCTTGGCTCAGGTGGCCAGGTGTATGCTACGGAGAAAAGCTGCTTGGCTCAGGTGGCCAGGTGTATGTTACGGAGAAAAGCTGCATGGCTCAGGTGGCCAGGTGTATGCTACGGAGAAAAGCTGCTTGGCTCAGGTGGCCAGGTGTATGTTACGGAGAAAAGCTGCTTGGCTCAGGTGGCCAGGTGTATGTTACGGAGAAAAGCTGCTTGGCTCAGGTGGCCAGGTGTATGTTACGGAGAAAAGCTGCTTGGCTCAGGTGGCCAGGTGTATGTTACGGAGAAAAGCTGCTTGGCTCAGGTGGCCAGGTGTATGTTACGGAGAAAAGCTGCTTGGCTCAGGTGGCCAGGTGTATGCTACGGAGAAAAGCTGCATGGCTCAGGTGGCCAGGTGTATGTTATGGAGAAAAGCTGCTTGGCTCAGGTGGCCAGGTGTATGCTACGGAGGAAAGCTGCTTGGCTCAGGTGGCCAGGTGTATGTTACGGAGAAAAGCTGCTTGGCTCAGGTGGCCAGGTGTATGCTACGGAGAAAAGCTGCATGGCTCAGGTGGCCAGGTGTATGCTACGGAGGAAAGCTGCTTGGCTCAGGTGGCCAGGTGTATGTTACGGAGAAAAGCTGCTTGGCTCAGGTGGCCAGGTGTATGCTACGGAGGAAAGCTGCTTGGCTCAGGTGGCCAGGTGTATGCTACAGAGAAAAGCTGCTTGGCTCAGGTGGCCAGGTGTATGCTACGGAGGAAAGCTGCTTGGCTCAGGTGGCCAGGTGTATGTTACGGAGGAAAGCTGCTTGGCTCAGGTGGCCAGGTGTATGTTACGGAGAAAAGCTGCGTGGCTCAGGTGGCCAGGTGTATGCTACAGAGAAAAGCTGCTTGGCTCAGGTGGCCAGGTGTAGGCTACGGAGGAAAGCTGCTTGGCTCAGGTGGCCAGGTGTATGCTACGGAGGAAGAACTTTGCAGATGTTTCTGATTAATATACAATGCCATGCTGTTGGGTGGTTACATTGAAATAAAACCCAGCGCTGACAATAAATGTAGACTGGAAAGTATTAGCATGTTATGTCCTATTGGGGAAACGCAGCGCTGACAATAAATGTAGACTGGAAAGTATTAGCATGTTATGTCCTATTGGGGAAACACAGCGCTGACAATAAATGTAGACTGGAAAGTATTAGCATGTTATGTCCTATTGGGGAAACACAGCACTGACAATAAATGTAGACTGGAAAGTATTAGCATGTTATGTCCTATTGGGGAAACACAGCGCTGACAATAAATGTAGACTGGAAAGTATTAGCATGTTATGTCCTATTGGGGAAACACAGCGCTGACAATAAATGTAGACTGGAAAGTATTAGCATGTTATGTCCTATTGGGGAAACACAGCGCTGACAATAAATGTAGACTGGAAAGTATTAGCATGTTATGTCCTATTGGGGAAACACAGCGCTGACAATAAATGTAGACTGGAAAGTATTAGCATATTATGTCCTATTGGGGAAACACAGCGCTGACAATAAATGTAGACTGGAAAGTATTAGCATGTTATGTCCTATTGGGGAAACACAGCGCTGACAATAAATGTAGACTGGAAAGTATTAGCATGTTATGTCCTATTGGGGAAACACAGCGCTGACAATAAATGTAGACTGGAAAGTATTAGCATGTTATGTCCTATTGGGGGAAACACAGCGCTGACAATAAATGTAGACTGGAAAGTATTAGCATGTTATGTCCTATTGGGGAAACACAGCGCTGACACGGAAAATATCCAATGTCCCCACTTCGGATTTCCCACTTCAAGCTCAAATATATCATACTTTGAATAAAACAATGACTTCTTGAATTATTGTGCAACATCATGGGAATCGTCTTTCAGTTGAAAAAAATAATTCCGCTCTTGTGGTACTTTAAGGTTTCCTCTCCTTGAAGTTGGTGGCAGCTCATTTGCCATTAGTTTTAGTGTTACAAAGCACTTCATTTTAACAGTGTTCACCTCCTACAGCTCTATACGTCAGTGTCTGTAAAACCTGTCTTCCTGTTTCTTCCTGTCTGTCTCTCTCTGTCCCAGTCGTGTCCATGACTGTAGCTTTACAGGTGTCCATCCCTCAGCGGTTCTATGAGTTCGCCAGGGGAGACAACATCACTATACCATGCAGCTTCAAACCCAAGAACCCAATCAACAATCTGGTCGTCATATCCTGGTTGGCTGAAGCAGACAAACCCGGAGAGCCAGAGGTAATAAACCAACCAGAAATCACTCTGATCAGCTCTTTTACATTCAGTGGGTTTAAACTATTGATCCCCTTGATAAAGATCAGCAATGATTGGGACATTTTTATACTACAGTTGTGCAGAGAAAGTGATTTGACTTAACAAGTAATTCATTCCCCCAACAAGTTAGGGGTCAAAATTAACACCCTTAAATATTGTTATAAATACAGTAGTTTTTGGGTCCCATATTCCGTACGGACATAATGACTACATCTAGTTTGTTGGATGCATTTGCAGTTAGTTTTTCAGATTATTTTGTGCCCAATCGAAATGAATGGTAAATAATGTATCGTGTCATTTTGGAGTCACTTTTATTGTAAAATAAGAATAGAAAATGTTTCTGAACAAATCTACATTAACGTGGATGCTTCCATGGTTACGGATAATTCTGCATGAATGGTGAATAATGATGAGTGAGGAAGTTAGAGGATCAAAGATCCTACCCCCAAGACAGCCTAAACTCTCACCATTACCAATAACAGGGGAGGTTAGCATTGGTGCTTCCATGTTGTTGTTGACATTGTTGTTTCCAGGTGTCCGTCCTTACCTCCTACTCTACTGGTGACCTGGACATCAGTGACAGGTATGAAGGAAGAGCTTCCCTGGAGCAGGACATAGCTAAAGGAGTAGCCAACCTGAAGCTCTCCTCCATCGGTCTCCAGGACAACCGACTATTCGAGTGTCGGGTCGCCATCCCCAAGGATGACAAGGGTCAGCTGGCTGACACCACCCGTCTGGTGGTCCTGGGTAAAAAACAACAATGACTCCCGTAGAATATTACATAATAAACCGTAGAATTTAGCTTCGTTTCCGCTTTATTCCATAATAAACCTTAGAAATCCGTAAAGTGTCGATGATTACTGTTTAACTTAACGTTGCAAAACATATTGTGTCCACAGTGGCTCCCTCTGTGCCTGTCTGTAAGGTCGATGGGAAGGCAGAGTACTTCCAGAACATCAGTCTCACCTGTCAGTCTGAAGAGGGCTCTCCTCTTCCTACCTACAAGTGGCAGGGCTACGACGTCAGAAACATGCCCCGAGCACCTGCACCCAGGACAACAGACAGTATGTAGTGTCTGTGTGTGCTTGTTAATCTTCACTTGATATGACCTTGACTATGACCTTGACTATGACCTTGACTATGACCTTGACTATGACCTTGACTATGACCTTGACTATGACCTTGAATATGACCTTGACTCCTGACCTAACAGGTTGTCTCCGTCTCTTCCAGAGGATGGTGTCCTGTCTCTCTTCAACCTCACCATGGAATCCTCAGGATACTACGTCTGTACCTCCACTAATAAGATCCGCAGTGCCACATGCAACCTGACGCTGTCCGTCATGCCACGTGAGTGCACAATACGAGACTGCTGAGCTAAAGCTTAGGCATTATCTCTGGGAGCTAACACAAATGTTCAGATCTGAGGCAATGTAACCATCACATGAGGATGGTCCTGTAACAGGATACTCATCCTCTCATGCTACACCTCTTCTCTCATGCTCCTCCTCTCATGCTCCTCCTCGCCTCTCCGACCCGACTCTCCTCCTCACCTCGCTCCTCTTCACCTCGCATCTCCTCTCCACTTCTCGCCACCTCCTCCTCGCCTTGCCTCCTCCTCGCCTCTCCTCCTCCTCGCCTCTCCTCCTCCTCGCCCTTCCTCCTCCTCGCCCTTCCTCCTCCTCGCCCTTCCTTCTCCTCGCCCTTCCTTCTCCTCGCCCTTCCTCCTCCTCGCCCTTCCTCCTCCTCGCCCTTCCTCCTCTCCACTTCGCCTCTCCACTTCGCCTCTCCACTTCGCCTCTCCACTTCGCCTCTCCACTTCGCCTCTCCACTTCGCCTCTCCACTTCGCCTCTCCACTTCGCCTCTCCACTTCGCCTCTCCTCTCCACTTCGCCTCTCCACTTCGCCTCTCCTCTCCACTTCGCCTCTCCTCTCCACTTCGCCTCTCCTCTCCACTTCGCCTCTCCTCTCCACTTCGCCTCTCCTCTCCACTTCGCCTCTCCTCTCCACTTCGCCTCTCCTCTCCACTTCGCCTCTCCTCTCCACTTCGCCTCTCCTCTCCACTTCGCCTCTCCTCTCATGCTCGCCTCTCCTCTTCTCACCAACTCTCCTCACCTCATATCACCTCTTCTCTTCTCCTTCTCACCTCTCCTTCTCACCTCTCTCCTTCTCACCTCTCTCCTTCTCACCTCTCTCCTTCTCACCTCTCTCCTTCTCACCTCTCTCCTTCTCACCTCTCTCCTTCTCACCTCTCTCCTTCTCACCTCTCTCCTTCTCACCTCTCTCCTTCTCACCTCTCTCCTTCTCACCTCTCCTCTTCTCACCTCTTCTCTTCTCCTTCTCCCCTCTCCTTCTCACCTCTCCTCACCTCTCCTCTCCTCTCCTCTCCTCACCTCTCCTCTCCTCTCCTCTCCTCACCTCTCCTCTTCTCACCTCTTTTCCTCTCCTCACCTCTCCTCTCCTCTCCTCACCTTTCCTCTTCTCACCTCTCCTCTCCTCACCTCTCCTCCTCTCCTCACCTCTCCTCTTCTCACCTCTTTTCCTCTCCTCACCTCTCCTCTTCTCACCTCTTTTCCTCTACTCACCTCTTTTCCTCTCCTCTCCTCTCCTCCTCTCCTCACCTCTCCTCTACTCACCTCTTTTCCTCTCCTCACCTCTCCTCTCCTCTCCTCTACTCACCTCTCCTCACCTCTCCTCTACTCACCTCTTTTCCTCTCCTCACCTCTCCTCTCCTCTCCTCACCTCTCCTCTTCTCACCTCTTTTCCTCTCCTCTCCTCTCCTCTCCTCTCCTCTCCTCTCCTCCTCTCCTCACCTCTCCTCTTCTCACCTCTTTTCCTCTACTCACCTCTTTTCCTCTCCTCACCTCTCCTCTCCTCTCCTCCTCTCCTCACCTCTCCTCTACTCACCTCTTTTCCTCTCCTCACCTCTCCTCCTCTCCTCTACTCACCTCTTTTCCTCTCCTCACCTCTCCTCTTCTCACCTCTTTTCCTCTACTCACCTCTTTTCCTCTCCTCTCCTCTCCTCACCTCTCCTCTCCTCTCCTCACCTCTCCTCTTCTCACCTCTTTTCCTCTCCTCACCTCTCCTCTCCTCACCTCTCCTCTTCTCACCTCTTTTCCTCTCCTCACCTCTTTTCCTCTCCTCTCCTCTCCTCACCTCTCCTCCTCTCCTCACCTCTCCTCTACTCACCTCTTTTCCTCTCCTCACCTCTCCTCTTCTCACCTCTTTTCCTCTCCTCACCTCTCCTCACCTCTCCTCACCTCTCCTCACCTCTCCTCACCTCTCCTCACCTCTCCTCTCCTCTCCTCACCTCTCCTCTACTCACCTCTTTTCCTCTCCTCACCTCTCCTCACCTCTCCTCTCCTCTTTTCCTCTCCTCTCCTCTCCTCTCCTCTCCTCTCCTCTCCTCTCCTCTCCTCTCCTCTCCTCTCCTCTCCTCTCCTCTCCTCTCCTCTCCTCCTCTCCTCACCTCTCCTCCTCTCCTCACCTCTCCTCCTCTCCTCACCTCTCCTCTCCTCACCTCTCCTCTCCTCTTTTCCTCTCCTCTCCTCTCCTCTTTTCCTCTCCTCTCCTCACCTCTCCTCTCCTCACCTCTTTTCCTCTTCTCACCTCTCCTCTTCCATTTCTCATCCATCTTCCTCACCTCACCTCTCCTCCTCATCTCACCTCACCTCTTCACCACCTCTCTCTCCTGTAGCGTCTATGGCCCTGGGTTCAACAGCGGGTATCATTGGCGGCGTTGTGGTTGGTGTTCTGGTGCTGCTCATCATCCTCATCTACTGCTGCTGCTGCAGGAAGAAGAAGGACAAAGCAGAGGAGTACGCTATGGGGTATGTATGGTCTGTCACACACACACACACCATGAGAACTGAGATGGTGAGTCTCCTGTCCACTGATATGTCCTCAGGGTTCCAGAGGGGGAGGAGTTCCACGACGACAAACCCGTGGTGAACGGCGAGGTTCGCCAGACGCGCAGCAAGGAAGGCGACGATGAAGACCACCCACCCAAGATCGTGGACCGCCGCGACCAGTACAAGGAACGCAGCGAGAAGGACTACGATGACCGCCGCAGCGACTACGATGACCGCCTACCCAAGATCGTGGACCGTCGCGACCAGTACAAGGAACGCAGTGAGAAGGACTACGATGACCGCCGCAGCGACTACGATGACCGCCGCAGCGACTACGATGACCGCCGCAGCGACTACGATGACCGCCGCGAGCGCCACGATGACCGCAGGGACCAGGACGACCGCTACTCTGACCGCCGTGACCGGTACGACCGCGATCGTGTTTACGATGAACGCAGTGACGGCGGACGGTACAGTGATCGTTATGATGAGCCCTACGATGATCGTGACAGACCTCCCAGTGTACCGGCCAATAAACCTGCTAAGCCTTTGTTACTGTAATTGAATTATGCCATTGTGTTTTCCCTTCTATTGAACTCATATTGTTAATCAGATATATTAAAACAGAGTATAAGTTTACTTAGTTACAGTTCCATTTAAAATCATTTGTTCAGTCATTTAATCATCATTTTACCAACAGCCTTCTAAAAATAGAATAGATTAGAACCACTTAATGTTTCCCACAACTTGTGTTTGGAATGGTTGAAAATAGAAATAATATTATAAACATAGTAGCTGCTGTAGGTCAGGCTTGACAAAGGGCCTAGCTGCCAGGCTGAACTCGGTCACATCAATAACAGGACGACAGTAACACAACGAAGTACAGCCTGTAGGTCAGGCTTGACAAAGGGCCTAGCTACCAGGCTGAACTCGGTCACATCAATAACAGGACGACAGTAACACAACGAAGTGAAGCCTGTAGATCAGGGATCATCAAATAGATTCAGCCACCGGATGGTGTTTTTCCTTCAGCAGAAGTTCAGGGGACCGGAACATAATTATAAATCATTTGTAGACGGCAAATTGACTGCAAGAAACCGAAACGGATGTAATATTTGACAAATATATAATAATTTAGAACCTTGCTTACATTTGTAAACCCTCACATATATATCGCTCTTATGTGTGGGAATACTTGAACTAAATGAAAGTCACTTGGAGCTGATTTCCTGGTGTTTGTACAGTATTTTATGTTCAACAATAGCAATTCTACAAAAAAATAAAATAAAATAAAAAATGATATATAATTTTCTTTATTTTTTATGTTTTTATATATATATATATATATATATAATTATATAATTTCTGGGTTGAGAAAAGTTGGGGGGGCCAAATAAAAGGGTCTGTCAGTTGGGGAGCCCTGCTAGACACCATGCCGACTAGAGGTGGAGCGTATCACTGTTATCTATGTAAAGGAACCCTGCTAGACACCATGCCGACTAGAGGTGGAGCAGCGTTGTATCACTGTTATCTATGTAAAGGTCATCAATGTGGAGTATCACTGTGATCTATGTAAAGGCCTTCAATGTGGAGTATCACTGTTATCTATGTAAAGGAACCCTGCTAGACACCATGCCGACTAGAGGTGGAGCAGCGTTGTATCACTGTTATCTATGTAAAGGCCTTCAATGTGGAGTATCACTGTTATCTATGTAAAGGCCTTCAATGTGGAGTATCACTGTTATCTATGTAAAGGTCTTCAATGTGGAGTATCACTGTTATCTATGCAAAGGTCTTCAATGTGGAGTACAGCCTATGATTGAAGGGCGGCCTCAATTCAGTTCAGTAGTCAGGAAGCGAATTGGAATGCTGATTCAAAGATTTGAAAAGTGCCATCTAGTATTTTCAATGAGGATTTTTTTTAAAATGTTTTATTCTTGAATCTGAATTTAAATTTGCTTTCTGTTACAAGCTGCCATTGTCTGAATAAGACTGTGTATGAATTCTCAGTGCAGCTTATTGGCTAATGCATTTTCCCTCCTGCCTTATTGTCTACTGTTGGTGTGACAGATAATGCATTTACCCTCCTGCCTTATTGTCTACTGTTGGTGTGACAGATAATGCATTTACCCTCCTGCCTTATTGTCTACTGTTGGTGTGACTGAAGAGCTTTCCACGTCAGTCTCAGGTCTTGGCTGTTTGAGAACCACAAGCTTTTTGGTGACGGTCTGTTTGTTTTTATCAACTGTAGATTGATAATACCCTCTAATATCAACTGTAGATTGATAATACCCTCTAATATCAACTGTAGATTGATAATACCCTCTAATATCAACTGTAGATTGATAATACCCTCTAATATCAACTGTAGATTGATAATACCCTCTGATAATACCCTCTAATATCAACTGTAGATTGATAATACCCTCTAATATCAACTGTAGATTGATAATACCCTCTAATATCAAATGTTGGAGTTACATTTAATATCAACTGTAGATTGATAATACCCTCTAATAAATTAAGTTAACATTTTTAATAGTTGTTTTCATGACTTAGAAGTGTTGTGTTTTGTACATTTATTTAGCGTCATGATGCTTGTTAATGCAGTGGAGTGTCAGGTGTCTCAGGTGAGTCTTCATTAACATATTCAAACCATGACTTGTTTTTGGAGTGAGTGAGTCAATCAGGCCTTTTGAAAGAGAACCTAGAGACCCATTTTCAGAACAGAGAAACTAGTTTCACTCTGTGGCATGTGCCTAGTCGTTTCACTTCCTCATTATAGCCCGAGGCCAGACAACAGACTCACTTAACTAGAAGTGGCTTCGTTGGGTTCAGACCTATTAAATGGGTCTGTCTGAGTGAGGAGTTTTTATCTAAGGAAGGGAAGATAATCATGCCTTTAATCTTCGACAAAAATGTCTAACCTTTGTTTTGTTTTTATGCTTTTGAAATGTACAGGGACAATTTAACTCGTTAAAACATCAAATGTTTGACGTTTTGGTTAGATGTGATGGTACAATTTATAAACTGTAAATAAAATGGATCATGTTCCTAATCTGTGTACAAATGTTTTCATTGGGTTTACAGTGAATTTATATTAAAGCCAAATGTATCTATAAAAAAGGCCACAATGTGTGAGTTTTGTCTGCACTGAAACCACAATGTTTCTCCTCTCTCTGGAGAAATGAATGTACAGAACGTGAAGAAACGACAGAGGGCAGCAATGCCCCCTTGACTAATTTGTCTTTGTTGTGGGACTGTTCACTATCGCCTAGTTTCGATAAGCCAGCTGTGGTACCGTTGATTCGTTTATGAAAGTGGTGGAAGGAATGACTCATTGTTGAATTCCCAATGTGTTTATCACTGTGCTTTCAACCATCTAAAAGCACAACAACATTTCAATGGGAAGACAATGTCTGGTTGTTGGTATAGTTATCACTGTGCTTTCAACCATTTTAAAAGCACAACACAGTTCAAATGGGAAGACGATGTTCTATGTATTTTTATACAATTTAATTTGATCACTGCGCTTCATCTAATAACACAACCGACAGACCTGGATTACAGTTGAGATCACATCAAAAGCACATAATGCAAGTGATCAATGCTGTTTGAGATTCTGCACAGATTATTACAGCAATTGTGAAGATCTCTACAAAAGATCTCCTGTGTCCTTTGCATGCTATCTACAATCAGGCTACGGGCTTGTTCAGTCCCTAGCCTATGAAGAAGTACTCTGGGGACTGGATTACATTTAAACAACGTTGATTCAACCAGTTTGTGTCCAGTCCCTAGCCTATGAAGAACTACTCTGGTGACTGGATTACATTTAAACAACGTTGATTCAACCAGTTTGTGTCCAGTGGGCTCCCTTTATTCTCCATTCGCTGTCTTTCCCCATCGTCTAAGAGGCGTTGTTCAATGAAAATATAATATTCAATTGATTTCTAATAAATCACAATTTCATATCCACCACACTAAGATACTAGGTGTCGTTCTTGAATGTAGGTGTCATTTGGGCATTTTGGAAAAATGTAGCTGTATTTTTCTAGATGTTTTTTATTTAAATGTATTTGGATACATCTATTCTAAATCAATTAATGGAGCTTAATGTCTTTTCATAGTTTTTACCAGTATGATGACATTGTTCCACCTGTAGGAGCATCAACACCAATGATGTAAACAACAATGAGACATTTTAGGTAAATTATGATTTTCTGAAATGGAGGCCACAAATGCTGAAATCTATAGTCATCAATCCTTTAAAAAATTATTTACTGAAGTGATATGATTAGTGAAATGATTAGTGATATTAGTGATATGATTAAGCTCACAATGTTACTTAGTGTCATTCAAATTGACCAACACCAAGTAACACTGGATTCAGACACAACACATGATCAATGGAATCCTCAAATCTATGACATAATAAAAGGAGGTGTTTAGCTCATCTTTTCATTAATGTAGACTCCTCCCCTGATAATATAGACCACTCCCCGATAACAGACTCCTCCCCTGATAATATAGACCCCTCCCCCGGTAACAGACTCCTCCCCAGATAATATAGACCCCTCCCCCGATAATATAGACCCCTCCCCCGATAACAGACTCCTCCCCTGATAACAGTTTTCCACTGGAGCTCAAGGTCCTTGTATATCTTTGTAATCAGTGATTTTCAAGGCGCTAACACCAATGACATAAAATTGAGGGACACACATTATACTAGTAATAATATCGTTTGTTTTTATTGATGTAGGCAATATATTACATAATTTTGTTTCAATGTCTAGCATTCAAATCGCCCAAAACATGTCACTACACCGCTACACATCACCAGTAGGACAAGCCAACCTGCTATCCCCCAGTAGTTTCTACAATGCATACGAAAATGTGTTTTGTAGTATAAATGACTTATATATGTTTTCTTATTAAATAACTGTAAAAAAAAAAGACAAATGTATTACTTGTCATGTTGTTCTCATTTTAAAATGCTTTTACATGCCCCCCCCCCCCCCCCCCCCCCCCCCCCCCCCCCCTTGTCCTCAAGAGGACCAAACCGCGCTTGCACCACCCATTTCTCAAACGGTACAGTCCCGTTATACTCGGGAAGAGCCAGGACCTGTACAGTCCCGTTATACTCGGTCAGAGCTAGGAGCGTTACAATCCCGTTATACTCGGGTAGAGCGAGGCGCTCCGAATAGCGGTTTGAGGAATGAGGCGGAAAAGGCGAGGAGAACATGTACACAGGACTTCTCTAAACGAAAATGCTTTGATATGGAAGATGTGTTTGTTGCTGAGATGGTGGATTCCTGTACTATTCCTGACAGGTAGGTGATGAAGATGTATATAACTTTTACTGACTAACGAGCCAACCTAGCAGTGTAACAGGTTA
>NW_027260955.1:230000-312500 GCF_045791955.1 Oncorhynchus clarkii lewisi
ATGCGTTGTGGCAGCTCCCCACACCAGGCTTCCAGTACGTCTCCTCAGTCCGGTGAGACCTGTTTCGGCTCCACGTACAGTGCCTTGCGAAAGTATTCGGCCCCCTTGAACTTTGCGACCTTTTGCCACATTTCAGGCTTCAAACATAAAGATATAAAACTGTATTTTTTTGTGAAGAATCAACAACAAGTGGGACACAATCATGAAGTGGAACGATATTTATTGGATATTTCAAACTTTTTTAACAAATCAAAAACTGAAAAATTGGGCGTGCAAAATTATTCAGCCCCCTTAAGTTAATACTTTGTAGCGCCACCTTTTGCTGCGATTACAGCTGTAAGTCGCTTGGGGTATGTCTCTATCAGTTTTGCACATCGAGAGACTGAACTTTTTTCCCATTCCTCCTTGCAAAACAGCTCGAGCTCAGTGAGGTTGGATGGAGAGCATTTGTGAACAGCAGTTTTCAGTTCTTTCCACAGATTCTCGATTGGATTCAGGTCTGGACTTTGACTTGGCCATTCTAACACCTGGATATGTTTATTTTTGAACCATTCCATTGTAGATTTTGCTTTATGTTTTGGATCATTGTCTTGTTGGAAGACAAATCTCCGTCCCAGTCTCAGGTCTTTTGCAGACTCCATCAGGTTTTCTTCCAGAATGGTCCTGTATTTGGCTCCATCCATCTTCCCATCAATTTTAACCATCTTCCCTGTCCCTGCTGAAGAAAAGCAGGCCCAAACCATGATGCTGCCACCACCATGTTTGACAGTGGTGATGGTGTGTTCAGGGTGATGAGCTGTGTTGCTTTTACGCCAAACATAACGTTTTGCATTGTTGCCAAAAAGTTCAATTTTGGTTTCATCTGACCAGAGCACCTTCTTCCACATGTTTGGTGTGTCTCCCAGGTGGCTTGTGGCAAACTTTAAACAACACTTTTTATGGATATCTTTAAGAAATGTCTTTCTTCTTGCCACTCTTCCATAAAGGCCAGATTTGTGCAATATACGACTGATTGTTGTCCTATGGACAGAGTCTCCCACCTCAGCTGTAGATCTCTGCAGTTCATCCAGAGTGATCATGGGCCTCTTGGCTGCATCTCTGATCAGTCTTCTCCTTGTCTGAGCTGAAAGTTTAGAGGGACGGCCAGGTCTTGGTAGATTTGCAGTGGTCTGATACTCCTTCCACTTCAATATTATCGCTTGCACAGTGCTCCTTGGGATGTTTAAAGCTTGGGAAATATTTTTGTATCCAAATCCGGCTTTAAACTTCTTCACAACAGTATCTCGGACCTGCCTGGTGTGTTCCTTGTTCTTCATGATGCTCTCTGCGCTTTTAACGGACCTCTGAGACAATCACAGTGCAGGTGCATTTATACGGAGACTTGATTACACACAGGTGGATTGTATTTATCATCATTAGTCATTCAGGTCAACATTGGATCATTCAGAGATCCTCACTGAACTTCTGGAGAGAGTTTGCTGCACTGAAAGTAAAGGGGCTGAATAATTTTGCACGCCCAATTTTTCAGTTTTTGATTTGTTAAAAAAGTTTGAAATATCCAATAAATGTCGTTCCACTTCATGATTGTGTCCCACTTGTTGTTGATTCTTCACAAAAAAATACAGTTTTATATCTTTATGTTTGAAGCCTGAAATGTGGCAAAAGGTCGCAAAGTTCAAGGGGGCCGAATACTTTCGCAAGGCACTGTACAAAGCCTCCAGTGATGATCCATGGCACGAAGCCTCCAGCGTTGATCCCCAGTCCGGACCTCCAGCGACGGTCCCCAGTCCGGAGCCTGCAGCGACAGTCCCCAGTCCGGAGCCTCCAGCGACGGTCGCCAGTCCGGAGCCTCCAGCGACGGTCCCCAGTCCGGAGCCTGCAGCGACGGTCCCCAGTCTGGAGCCTCCAGCGACGGTCCCCAGTCCGGACCTCCAGCGACGGTCCCCAGTCCGGAGCCTCCAGCGACGGTCCCCAGTCCGGAGCCTCCAGCGACGGTCCCCAGTCCGGAGCCTGCAGCGATGGTTCCCAGTCCGGAGCCTCCGGCGATGATCGGTGGTCTGGTTCCTCCGACGAGGATCTCCCAGCGGAGGGATCTGCGGGCGGAGGGGGATCTACATCCCGCACCGGAGCCACCGCCGTGAGGGATGCCCACCCGGACCCTCCCCTTTAGAGGCAGGTTTTGCGGCCGGAGTCCGCACCTTTGGGGGTACTGTCACGCCCTGGTATTAGAGAGGCTTTTATTCTCTATTTTATTTAGGCCAGGGTGTGACTAGGGTGGGCATTCTAGTTTCATTATTTCTATGTTTTCTATTTCTTTGTTTTTGGCCGAATGTGGTTCCCAATCAGAGGCAGCTGTCTATCGTTGTCTCTGATTGGGAATCATACTTAGGCAGCCTTTTTCCCCACCTGTGTTTTGTGGGTAGTTATTTTCTGTTTAGTGTCTGCACCTGACAGAACTGTTTTGTTTTTTCCCTTTGTTATTTTGTTGGAGTGTTTTTGAGTAATAAAGAATCATGAACACTTACCACGCTGCGTTTTGGTCCACGCCTTCTGACGACAGACGTTACAGTCAGACGAGCCTACTCTAGCTCTGTTTCACGTTGATGGTAACAGTAAGGTTGTATTTAACTGTGTTTTAGGAGCTTTGTGAGGCTGGAGGTGAACATTCACTAGATGATGTAATCACCGGTTGGTCTGAAGTGCTGGTCTCGTGGTGAATGTAGGAGGGCGGACAGGGCCACGCTGCTGATCTGGGGATTTCTCTCTATATGTCAGTTCACAGTGACACTGCCAGCTAGTCAGGTCCCAGATCTGTTTGTGCTAAGATGTAATCTCCTTGAAATGGCAATTAGTCTGTCTCTGTCTCTCTCTCTGTCTGTCTGTCTGTCTGTCTGTCTGTCTGTCTCTGTCTGTCTGTCTGTCTGTCTGTCTGTCTGTCTGTCTGTCTGTCTGTCTGTCTGTCTGTCTGTCTGTCTGTCTGTCTGTCTGTCTGTCTGTCTGTCTCTCTCTCTCTCTCTCTCTCTCTCTCTCTGTCTGTCTGTCTGTCTGTCTGTCTGTCTGTCTGTCTGTCTGTCTGTCTGTCTGTCTGTCTGTCTCTCTGTCTCTCTGTCTCTCTCTCCACCAGATCTCCCATCAAGCTCAGCCATCCAGGTCTCCTCTCGTGAAGACAAGAAGTATGCCACGCTGTTCCAGTCGGTGGTCCTGCCGTGTCAATACTCCAGCATGTCCACCCAGACGCCTGTGGTCCAATGGTGGTACAAGTCTTACTGCCGCGACCGCACCCGCGACGCCTTCAGCTTCCCGGAGGGCCTGGGGGTACGGGGCTCCTCGTCCCATCTAGACTGCTCCGATTCTAGCCGCACCGTCCGCGTGGTGGCCTCCGTCACCGGATCCTCCATCACCCTGGCCGAGCACTACAAGGGCAGAGATATTACTATCATCAACAGTAAGACATGGCACTCAATACTACTGTTGTTGATGATGCTATTACATCAGGAGGACTAGATGTCCAGGGAGGCTGGTCAGGTCCTCTAGATAAAAGACATGTCACTAGTGTTGTTGATGATGCTATTACATCAGGAAGACTATATGTCCAGGGAGGCTGGTCAGGTCTTCTAGATAAAAGACATGTCACTAGTGTTGTTGATGATGTTAGTACATCAGAGGGACTAGATGTTCAGGGAGGCTGGTCAGGTCCTCTAGATAAAAGACATGTCACTAGTGTTGTTGATGATGTTAGTACATCAGAGGGACTAGATGTTCAGGGAGGCTGGTCAGGTCCTCTAGATAAAAGACATGTCACTAGTGTTGTTGATGATGCTATTACATCAGGAAGACTAGATGTCCAGGGAGGCTGGTCAGGTCCTCTAGATAAAAGACATGTCACTAGTGTTGTTGATGATGCTATTACATCAGGAAGACTAGATGTCCAGGGAGGCTGGTCAGGTCCTCTAGATAAAAGACATGTCACTAGTGTTGTTGATGATGCTATTACATCAGGAAGACTATATGTCCAGGGAGGCTGGTCAGGTCTTCTAGATAAAAGACATGTCACTAGTGTTGTTGATGATGCTATTACATCAGGAAGACTAGATGTCCAGGGAGGCTGGTCAGGTCCTCTAGATAAAAGACATGTCACTAGTGTTGTTGATGATGTTATTACATCAGGAGGACTAGATGTCCAGGGAGGCTGGTCAGGTCCTCTAGATAAAAGACATGTCACTAGTGTTGTTGATGATGCTATTACATCAGGAGGACTAGATGTCCAGGGAGGCTGGTCAGGTCCTCTAGATAAAAGACATGTCACTAGTGTTGTTGATGATGTTATTACATCAGGAGGACTAGATGTCCAGGGAGGCTGGTCAGGTCCTCTAGATAAAAGACATGTCACTAGTGTTGTTGATGATGCTATTACATCAGGAAGACTATATGTCCAGGGAGGCTGGTCAGGTCCTCTAGATAAAACACATGTCACTAGTGTTGTTGATGATGCTATTACATCAGGAAGACTATATGTCCAGGGAGGCTGGTCAGGTCCTCTAGATAAAACACATGTCACTACTGTTGTTGATGATGCTATTACATCAGGAGGACTAGATGTCCAGGGAGGCTGGTCAGGTCCTCTAGATAAAAGACATGTCACTAGTGTTGTTGATGATGTTATTACATCAGGAGGACTAGATGTCCAGGGAGGCTGGTCAGGTCCTCTAGATAAAAGACATGTCACTAGTGTTGTTGATGATGCTATTACATCAGGAAGACTAGATGTCCAGGGAGGCTGGTCAGGTCCTCTAGATAAAAGACATGTCACTAGTGTTGTTGATGATGTTATTACATCAGGAGGACTAGATGTCCAGGGAGGCTGGTCAGGTCCTCTAGATAAAAGACATGTCACTAGTGTTGTTGATGATGCTATTACATCAGGAAGACTAGATGTCCAGGGAGGCTGGTCAGGTCCTCTAGATAAAAGACATGTCACTAGTGTTGTTGATGATGTTATTACATCAGGAGGACTAGATGTCCAGGGAGGCTGGTCAGGTCCTCTAGATAAAATACATGTCACTACTGTTGTTGATGATGTTATTACATCAGGAGGACTAGATGTCCAGGGAGGCTGGTCAGGTCCTCTAGATAAAAGACATGTCACTAGTGTTGTTGATGATGTTATTACATCAGGAGGACTAGATGTCCAGGGAGGCTGGTCAGGTCCTCTAGATAAAAGACATGTCACTAGTGTTGTTGATGATGCTATTACATCAGGAAGACTAGATGTCCAGGGAGGCTGGTCAGGTCCTCTAGATAAAAGACATGTCACTAGTGTTGTTGATGATGTTATTACATCAGGAGGACTAGATGTCCAGGGAGGCTGGTCAGGTCCTCTAGATAAAAGACATGTCACTACTGTTGTTGAAGATGTTATTACATCAGGAGGACTAGATGTCCAGGGAGGCTGGTCAGGTCCTCTAGATAAAAGACATGTCACTAGTGTTGTTGATGATGTTATTACATCAGGAGGACTAGATGTCCAGGGAGGCTGGTCAGGTCCAGCAGATCAAAATAAAGATCATGTAGATAAAGGTCACAGGTGGTTGAGGTCACAGGCAGGTCACAAGGCTGCCTCTCTTCTCAATTCCATAACACACACGTTGACATGCACCCACCCACATGCGTGTTGTGAGGTCCTCTGAAGAGACACTAAGTGGGTGTTGTGGAGGACAGGCAGGGTGATGAATAGGAAGAGACGTGATAGTCCGGCATCCCATTTTGACATAGCTACGTGGGGGACGCTCAGCCCGAACACTCACCTCCCCACAATCCCCAGCCAACGCGGCTCCACGTTCTCGTCTTCTATGCGTTTTAATGTGTTGACAGTTGGAGAAATTGCTTGAGCCACGCTAAGAATTCAAAGTATGAAAGTCAACGGTCCGACATTCTAGAACACTGCTGTGTGTACACATACACGTTTTGGACTCTGATAGCCGCTTTAGACTCATCGGTGAGCAGACAGGGAAAGAGAGCGAGAGAGAAAGATAGAGATGGATAGAGTAAGAGGGAGAGGAGAGAGAGACAGGGAAAGATGGAGAGAGAGAGAGAGAGAGAGAGGCGGAGAGGGAGACAGAGAGAGAGAGAGGGCAGGAGAGGGAAACAGAGAGAGAGAGAGAGAGAGCTGCAGAGAGAGAGAGAGCGAGGGGTGGAGAGAGAGAGAGAGCTGCAGAGAGAGAGAGAGAGAGGGAGCTGCAGAGAGAGAGAGAGGGGCGGAGAGGGAGACAGAGAGACAGAGAGAGAGTGCTGCATAGAGAGAGAGAGGGGCGGAGAGGGAGACAGAGAGAGAGAGCTGTAGAGAGAGGGGCGGAGAGGGAGACAGAGAGAGAGAGAGGGAGGGACGGAGAGGGAGACAGAGAGAGAGAGGGGGGAAAGAGGGAAAGGAATGGACCTGCAAGTGGACTCCAGATTTATTGAGCTGTAAATCAGGGATAAGAATCAACCCTCTCTTCTCCTGTGACCAGATGGACAAAAGAGGATTTTTTTCCCACATTGCTGTGCTTTAATGTTGTCCTCTCCCTCACACCTTGTTCTCTCTCTCTCTCTCTCTCTCTCTCTCTCTCTCTCTCTCTGTCTCTGTCTCTGTCTCTGTCTCTGTCTCTGTCTCTGTCTCTGTCTCTGTCTCTGTCTCTGTCTCTCTCTCTCTCTCTCTCTCTCTCTCTCTCTCTCTCTCTCTCCCTGTCTCTCTCTCTCTCTCTCTGTCTCTCTCTCTCTCTCTCTCTCTCTCTCCCTGTTCTCTCTCTCTGTTATCTCTCTCTCTCTCTGTTCTCTCTCCATCTTTCCCTCTCTGTCTCTCTCTGATGTGAGGCTCTTTAAAAGGAGCTCTCTCTGTTCTCTCTCTTCATCTGTCTCTCTCTGATGCGGGGCACTTCAAAAGGAGCTCTCTCTCTCTGTCTGTTCACTGTGAAGTCAGCCTTAATGGTTTGGCTCCTCTGGTGAACCCTGGAGTGGGCTCAAACACATTGAACTTCCTACCCTGTTCCAAGAATCTGTGGAGTAAGGATGGAGGAGGGGATGGGGGGGGGGGGGGGGGGATATACACATCAATATACACTATACACATCAATATACACATCAATATACACTATACACATCAAGATACACATGAATATACACTATACACATGAATATACACTATACACATCAAGATACAATATCAATATACACTATACACATCAATATACACTACACACGTCAATATACACATCAATATACACTATACACATCAATATACACTATACACATCAAGATACACATCAATATACACTATACACATCAATATACACTATACACATCAATATACACATCAATATACACTATACACATCAATATACACTATACACATCAATATACACATCAATATACACTATACACATCAATATACACTATACACATCAAGATACACATCAATATACACATCAATTTACACTATACACCTCAATATACACATCAATATACACATCAATATACACATCAATATACACTATACACATCAATATACACTACACACATCAAAAAACATCAATATACACTATACACATCAATATACACTATACACATCAATATACACTATACACATCAATATACACATCAATATACACTACACACATCAATATACGCACCAATATACACTATACACATCAATATACACTATACACATCAATATACACTATACACATCAATATACACATCAATATACACTATACACATACATATACACTACACACATCAATGTACACATCACTATACAATATACACATCAATATACACTATACACATCAATATACACTATACACAACAATATACACTATACACATCATGTTCACATCAATATACACTATACACATCAATATACACATCAATATACACTACACACATGCACTATACACACTATACACATCAATATACACTATACACATCAATATACACTACACACATCAATATACACTACACACATCAATATACACTATACACATCAATATACACTATACACATCAATATACACATCAATATACACTATACACATCAATATACACATCAATATACACTATACACATCAATATACACTACACACATCATGTTCACATCAATACACGAAAAGTTAAACACATTCATCATAGAAAACAAACACATTGTTCAGTAAAAATGTATTTAATCAGCCTTGAGGAACCAATTCACCCACTTTTAGAGAGCCTTGGAGATGATTCCACAAGTAAGGTGCAAAACAACTAAAAGCAGATTTGCTAAGTGATCTCCAGAGTGATCTCCAGAGTGATCTGCAGAGTGATCTGCAGAGTGATCTGCAGAGTGATCTCCAGAGTGATCTGCAGAGTGATCTGCAGAGTGATCTCCAGAGTGATCTGCAGAGTGATCTCCAGAGTGATCTGCAGAGTGATCTGCAGAGTGATCTCCAGAGTGATCTGCAGAGTGATCTCCAGAGTGATCTGCAGAGTGATCCTCCCTGAGACCGGGTCTGGTATCTCATACGTCTGTAAGTTAACATGGAGGTAAGGTACAGCGGAGGTTTATGCAGAAGGGAAAAGAAGAGTGCAGTGCGTCTATCTACGAGACTTCAAAGAGGCCCAGACTACTTTCTGATACAGAATGCAGTGACATGTACTGAACCTATTGTCCATAATAAAGTGTAGTGCAGTATTATAAACTGGCACCAAATGGGTTCAATACAGTGGCATGTTAATAGATATCCACTAAAACTATTTTCTGGTTGTCCATAGGATTTGAGACTTGCAGTCTCCTAACCCACAGCCCCACCTCCAGCCCGACCCCCAACAGGAAAGGCTGTTCATTATGCTTGTCTCTTCCTGTCCCTTAAATAGGTCTGTTTACATGTCCGCCTCACAATGGACTGACTGGTCTGCTGAAAGACTCCCTCCACAGAGTCCACCCGACCTCTCGCCTCCTTTACTGTTTATCACAACTCCTCCGTGGACTGTGTCAGACACAATGTTCCCTCCTCCTCCCCCTAACTGGCCAAAACAGTTGTCCTTGATGTCCTTGACAGTTGTCCTTGACGATCTTGATATTTATATTCTCAGTTGAAACCCGAGGTGACGTATTTGAGACTTCACATGGGAAGTTAAGGAATGTTGTAAGATAGTTTGACAGAGTAATGTTTAACAGAGTGATGTTTGACACAGTGATGTTTGACAGAGTGATGTTTGACACAGTGATGTTTGACAGAGTGATGAGTTAGATGTGCTGTTTGACAGAGTGATGTGTTAGATGTGCTGTTTGACAGAGTGCTGTTTTAGATGTGCTGTTTGACAGAGTGATGAGTTAGATGTGCTGTTTGACAGAGTGATGAGTTAGATGTGCTGTTTGACAGAGTGATGAGTTAGATGTGCTGTTTGACAGAGTGATGAGTTAGATGTGATGTTTGACAGAGTGCTGTTTGACAGAGTGATGAGTTAGATGTGCTGTTTGACAGAGTGATGAGTTAGATGTGCTGTTTGACAGAGTGCTGTTTGACAGAGTGATGAGTTAGATGTGCTGTTTGACAGAGTGATGAGTTAGATGTGATGTTTGACAGAGTGCTGTTTGACAGAGTGATGAGTTAGATGTGCTGTTTGACAGAGTGATGAGTTAGATGTGATGTTTGACAGAGTGCTGTTTGACAGAGTGATGAGTTAGATGTGCTGTTTGACAGAGTGATGAGTTAGATGTGCTGTTTGACAGAGTGCTGTTTGACAGAGTGATGAGTTAGATGTGCTGTTTGACAGAGTGATGAGTTAGATGTGCTGTTTGACAGAGTGATGAGTTAGATGTGATGTTTGACAGAGTGCTGTTTGACAGAGTGATGAGTTAGATGTGATGTTTGACAGAGTGATGAGTTAGATGTGATGTTTGACAGAGTGATGAGTTAGATGTGATGTTTGACAGAGTGATGAGTTAGATGTGCTGTTTGACAGAGTGATGTTTAACAGAGTGATGTTTGACAGAGTGATGTTTAACAGAGTGATGTTTGACAGAGTTAAGTTTAACAGAGTGATGTTTGACAGAGTGATGTTTAACAGAGTGATGTTTAACAGAGTGATGTTTGACAGAGTGATGTTTAACAGAGTAATGTTTGACAGAAGGATGTTTGACAGAGTGATGTTTAACAGAGTGATGTTTAACAGAGTGATGTTTGACAGAGTGATGAGTTAGATGTGATGTTTGACAGAGTGATGTTTAACAGAGTGATGTTTAACAGAGTGATGTTTAACAGAGTGATGTTTGACAGAGTGATGAGTTAGATGTGATGTTTAACAGAGTGATGTTTAACAGAGTGATGTTTAACAGAGTGATGTTTGACAGAGTGATGTTTGACAGAGTGATGTTTGACAGAGTGATGTTTAACAGAGTGATGTTTGACAGAGTGATGTTTGACAGAGTGATGTTTAACAGAGTGATGTTTGACAGAGTGATGTTTAACAGAGTGATGTGATACTTATTTTATTTTAATATCTTCTGTCTTCCTCCACCTCCCTCTCTCCAGAGGCTGACCTGCGTATCGGGGAGCTCCAGTGGGGAGACAGTGGGGTTTACCTGTGTAAGGTGATCATCTCTGACGACCTCGAGGGCAGGAATGAGGCCCCTGTGGAGCTTCTGGTGTTGGGTGAGTCCTCAACTCCCCTTCTCAGCCCTACCCTCTCCTCCCTCCAACCCTCCATCTCTCCCAGTCATCTACCACCCTGCCTCTGACCTACTGTCAGGTTGATCTCTCCCAGTCATCTACCACCCTGCCTCTGACCTATTGTCAGGTTGATCTCTCCAGTCATCTACCACCCTGCCTCTGACCTACTGTCAGGTTGATCTCTCCCAGTCATCTACCACCCTGCCTCAGACCTACTGTCAGGTTGATCTCTCCCAGTCATCTACCACCCTGCCTCTGACCTACTGTCAGGTTGATCTCTCCAGTCATCTACCACCCTGCCTCAGACCTACTGTCAGGTTGATCTCTCCCAGTCTGACATCTACCACCCTGCCTCTGACCTACTGCCAGGTTGATCTCTCCCAGTCTGACATCTACCACCCTGCCTCTGACCTACTGTCAGGTTGATCTCTCCCAGTCTGACATCTACCACCCTGCCTCTGACCTACTGTCAGGTTGATCTCTCCCAGTCTGACATCTACCACCCTGCCTCTGACCTACTGTCAGGTTGATCTCTCCCAGTCTGACATCTACCACCCTGCCTCTGACCTACTGTCAGGTTGTTCTCTCCCAGTCTGACATCTACCACCCTGCCTCTGACCTACTGTCAGGTTGATCTCTCCCAGTCTGACATCTACCACCCTGCCTCTGACCTACTGTCAGGTTGATCTCTCCCAGTCTGACATCTACCACCCTGCCTCTGACCTACTGTCAGGTTGATCTCTCCCAGTCTGACATCTACCACCCTGCCTCTGACCTACTGTCAGGTTGATCTCTCCCAGTCTGACATCTACCACCCTGCCTCTGACCTACTGCCAGGTTGCTAGGCAGTAGTCACTCCTGTTATGTAACCAGGCTCCGTTAGTCGTTAGCTAAGGAACATCTATCAATGGAAACAATGCAGCTATCATGTGAACAATAGAGGCCCATCATCTAGTGTAGAGATGTACAGGACTGAGTACTGTTGGGATAATAGTAGCCCATCATCTAGTGTAGAGATGTACAGGACTGAGTACTGTTGGGACAATAGTAGCCCATCATCTAGTGTAGAGATGTACAGGACTGAGTACTGTTGGGACAATAGTAGCCCATCATCTAGTGTAGTGATGTACAGGACTGAGTACTTTTGGGATAATAGTAGCCCATCATCTAGTGTAGAGATGTACAGGACTGAGTACTGTTAGGGAGGTGTCTTCTTGACATCCTGCCTGTTGGCTAGTGGGATAGGTCAGTCTGTGCCCACTCAGTGTAGTGTGTTGTAATGCTAATGCCTTTCCTGTGTGATATACTGTCTGTTAGCTGGGAAGGTACAACTTGCTTCCTTAGCATGAAAAGCAAGTGTCTGTTTGAGTGAATCCTGTGTGTGTGTGTGTGTGTGTGTGTGTGTGTGTGTGTGTGTGTGTGTGTGTGTGTGTGTGTGTGTGTGTGTGTGTGTGTGTGTGTGTGTGTGTGTGTGTGTGTGTGTGTGTGTGCATGTCTGCATTCATGCGTGTTTATGTATATTTATGTGTTGTTGCTCAACAATGGCGGCCTCACATCCCTGAGTGTGGTAACTAGCGTCGCCATGGTGACGCTCTGCGGGGCCATGTTGCTTGAGAGAGAGACCTTTTATTTGGCTGGCTGGCTCTCTATAACACACTACAGTCCAGGTGAACCATCCACTCAGCACTAAGTCCAGAGTCTCTATAACACACTGCAGTCCAGTAGAACCACCCACTCAGCACTAAGTCCAGAGTCTCTATAACACACTACAGTCCAGAGTCTCTATAACACACTACAGTCCAGAGTCTCTATAACACACTACAGTCCAGTAGAACCACCCACTCAGCACTAAGTCCAGAGTCTCTATAACACACTACAGTCCAGAGTCTCTATAACACACTACAGTCCAGAGTCTCTATAACACACTACAGTCCAGAGTCTCTATAACACACTACAGTCCAGAGTCTCTATAACACACTACAGTCCAGAGTCTCTATAACACACTACAGTCCAGAGGGTCTATAACACACTACAGTCCAGAGTCTCTATAACACACTACAGTCCAGAGTCTCTATAACACACTACAGTCCAGAGTCTCTATAACACACTACAGTCCAGAGTCTCTATAACACACTACAGTCCAGAGTCTCTATAACACACTACAGTCCAGAGTCTCTATAACACACTACAGTCCAGTAGAACCACATAGATAGATGGTCCTCATCACATCCCAGTGTTAAAGAGACAGAGACACATTTTGACCACTGAGCCTTTTCTTCTACTTACCATTTATATGTCTCTGCCTGCAGGAAGTTGAAGGTCGTTTCTGGAGCCGTTGCTAACTACTGTTTAATGCAATGACTGGAGGGCTACAGGAACAGCTAGCATGCTGTCACACCATCCCTTTAAACCACAGATGTCTGTCAGTGGACCATGTCCTCTGTGATGTGTAGTTTCTCTCACAGAACTACACCATCCCTTTAAACCACAGATGTCTGTCAGTGGACCATGTCCTCTGTGATGTGTAGTTTCTCTCACAGAACTACACCATCCCTTTAAACCACAGATGTCTGTCAGTGGACCATGTCCTCTGTGATGTGTAGTTTCTCTCACAGAACTACACCCTCCCTTTAAACCACAGTGGTCTGTCAGTGGACCATGTCCTCTGTGATGTGTAGTAGCTCTCACAGAACTACACCATCTCTTTAAACCACAGTGGTCTGTCAGTGGACCATGTCCTCTGTGATGTGTAGTTTCTCTCACAGAACTACACCATCCCTTTAAACCACAGTGGTCTGTCAGTGGACCATGTCCTCTGTGATGTGTAGTTTCTCTCACAGAACTACACCATCTCTTTAATCCACAGTGGTCTGTCAGGGGACCATGTCCTCTGTGATGTGTAGTTTCTCTCACAGAACTACATTGAGTAGAAATTGGGTTACCCCACATATTGACCTAGTTTAGTAGGAGCCACTTGTCGGGATTCCCACGGCAACAACCGGGTTTTCCTGTCGTCAGTAGGCTTGTTAGTGTGTGTTGTATTGTAGTCTTGTTAGTGTGTGTTGTATTTTAGGCTTGTTAGTGTGTGTTGTATTGTAGGCTTGTAAGGTCAGGTTCTCTGGTTGTGAAGGGGGCAGGAACAGTTTTCTCCACTTTAATAGTCAACACATGGGTCAGAGGTCATGGAAAGAACAAACGTCCAGACTGAGTGAAACAGAAAACCTTTAAACTCCTCTCTGCTTCATAATGACTGCCAGCCAGTCAGGCAACGGTGCGTTAGCCCAGTACCCAGCAGTGAGGGGAGGAATTCCAGGAGGAACTTCCAGCTAAGCTGCTCTTGATGTGGGCAAAGAGAGTCGGGCTGTCCAGGAGGGCCTTGGAGCTCCTACACTATTAAACCCTCTTCCTGTCTGTCTGATACTTACAACTCACTCTGAGAAAGTTGTTTTGCCTGAACAGGAACAATGTACTGACACGGGTCTGTATCAGGATCCATGCTTCAAACCACTGGAGGCCAGGACAGAGAGTCTACTTCTCAACACAGGACAGTCTGTCCTGTACCAGCCTGAACAATAGACAGATATGGGCAGCATATTGCCAAGGTTGGTATCAGGATCCCTGCTTCAAACCACTGGAGGCCAGGACAGAGAGTCTACTTCTCAACACAGGACAGTCTGTCCTGTACCAGCCTGAACAATAGACAGATATGGGCAGCATATTGCCAAGGTTGGTATCAGGATCCCTGCTTCAAACCACTGGAGGCCAGGACAGAGAGTCTACTTCTCAACACAGGACAGTCTGTCCTGTACCAGCCTGAACAATAGACAGATATGGGCAGCATATTGCCAAGGTTGGTATCAGGATCCCTGCTTCAAACCACTGGAGGCCAGGACAGAGAGTCTACTTCTCAACACAGGACAGTCTGTCCTGTACCAGCCTGAACAATAGACAGATATGGGCAGCATATTGCCAAGGTTGGTATCAGGATCCCTGCTTCAAACCACTGGAGGCCAGGACAGAGAGTCTACTTCTCAACACAGGACAGTCTGTCCTGTACCAGCCTGAACAATAGACAGATATGGGCAGCATATTGCCAAGGTTGGTATCAGGATCCCTGCTTCAAACCACTGGAGGCCAGGACAGAGAGTCTACTTCTCAACACAGGACAGTCTGTCCTGTACCAGCCTGAACAATAGACAGATATGGGCAGCATATTGCCAAGGTTGGTATCAGGATCCCTGCTTCAAACCACTGGAGGCCACAGGAGAAACATGGTGCTCCTTTGGGGTAATAGAAACATAGGTCTACACACTTCAACAAACTAACAGGGTTGTATTCCCTCAGGCAGGGTCCTACCCCAGGCAGGGTCCAACCCCAGGCAGGGTCCAACCCCAGGCAGGGTCCTACCCCAGGCAGGGTCCAACCCCAGGCAGGGTCCAACCTAGACAGGGTCCAACCCAGGCAGGGTCCAACCCAGGCAGGGTCCAACCCCAGGCAGGGTCCAACCCCAGGCAGGGTCCAACCCCAGGCAGGGTCCAACCCCAGGCAGGGTCCTACCCCAGGCAGGGTCCAACCCAGGCAGGGTCCAACCCCAGGCAGGGTCCAACCCCAGGCAGGGTCCTACCCCAGGCAGGGTCCAACCCCAGGCAGGGTCCTACCCCAGGCAGGGTCCAACCCCAGGCAGGGTCCAACCTAGACAGGGTCCAACCCAGGCAGGGTCCAACCCCAGGCAGGGTCCAACCTAGGCAGGGTCCAACCCCAGGCAGGGTCCAACCCCAGGCAGGGTCCAACCTAGGCAGCTATAGTAGGAGCATGTCAAGATGTATAGGTCAGGTTAATACAGGCTCTCATAGGAGGCTGAGCACACTTACAGCATTACAGCACTAATAACCTTCTGAATACCTTCTGTGTCTGACATCAACATGAGGGATTGAAGTCCTTTCTACGACACTCCAGGTTCGTATCCTTCTTTGAAAAAGTATTGCTTCACCTGCTACATTTCTAGTAGTGTGACAGGGACTCTGGTGTCAGCATGGTAGCAGCCAAGATACAATGGACTCCCTGTGTGTATTTTACATGTGTATCTCTATGGTTACTGTACAACATTCCAACACACTGCCAAGATCAAACAACCACATTATGGGGGGAAGTAAATGGTCTTCCCTAATCTCTCTCTCCATCCCCCTTTCTCTCTATTCCTCTCTCCCCTCTCACCCTCACTCTCCATCCCCCATGTCTCTCTCTTCCTCTTTCCCTCTCTCACCCTCACTCTCCATCCCCCATGTCTCTCTCTTCCTCTTTCCCTCTCTCACCCTCACTCTCCATCCCCCATTTCCTTCTTCCTCTTTCCCTCTCTCACCCTCACTCTCCATCCCCCATTTCTCTCTCTTCCTTTTTCCCTCTCTCACCCTCACACTCCATCCCCCATTTCTCTCTCTCCCCTCTCACCCTCACTCTCCATTCTCCATTTCTCTCTCTCTCTCTCCCTCCCTCTCTCTCTCGATCCTTCTCTCTCTCTCTCTCTCTCTCTCTCTCTCTCTATACCCCCCCCCCTTTCTCTCTTATTTTCTCTCCCCCCACCCCCACCCCTCCCCCTCTCTCTCTCGCACCAGCCTGTGCCACATTATAACACATTTGTGTGAGCGTGGCTAACCTTTTTTTTTGCAGAGTTGTATATGAAGTTGAAATATGAAGTAACTTTAGTGACTCACATCACCAGAGAGGGAAACAGTAAGAGACAGAGAGAACCTGTTATTGTAACACAGAGCTGCTGTTAGTGAGTTCACTGCCTGTGTATTTGTGACATCACTGTGATGCCACTGGTAATATCATCAACTCATTTGTCTACAGACTGACTGGAAGCTCCCCATTTCAATCCACTGCAGATAAAGTGAAGCAGCCCCAGGTTCAGTCAGTCTGTTTGAGTCAGGCTGTATTTCAAGGACATGTGGGGTGAAGGAAACACAGGCATATTTCTCTGCATCATTGCTTTTCAACAAAACCATATCAGTGACAACCACATTTAGACTAAAAGTGGCATATTCTGCAGGCTGGCATGTCCACCTTCATGACTCTTATATTGTCCAAATCTCTGTCTGCTGGCATGTCCACCTTCATGACTCTTATATTGTCCAAATCTCTGTCTGCTGGCATGTCCACCTTCATGACTCCTCTATTGTCCAAATCTCTGTCTGCTGGCATGTCCACCTTCATGACTCTTATATTGTCCAAATCTCTGTCTGCTGGCATGTCCACCTTCATGACTCTTATATTGTCCAAATCTCTGTCTGCTGGCATGTCCACCTTCATGACTCCTCTATTGTCCAAATCTCTGTCTGCTGGCATGTCCACCTTCTTGGCTCCTCTATTGTCCAAATTTCTGCAGGCTGGCATGTCCACCTTCTTGGCTCCTCTATTGTCCAAATCTCTGTCTGCTGGCATGTCCACCTTCATGACTCTTATATTGTCCAAATTTCTGCAGACTGGCATGTCCACCTTCATGACTCTTATATTGTCCAAATCTCTGTCTGCTGGCATGTCCACCTTCATGACTCTTATATTGTCCAAATTTCTGCAGGCTGTCATGTCCACCTTCTTGGCTCTTCGATTGTCCAAATCTCTGCCTGCTGTTGCCTCCTGTACTTCATTCTCCCTGACCTTTCCCATGACCCCTGACAATTCCTTTTTTAATTCAGTCGATTCAAGAAGTAAACTGAAATTCCAATTCCCCTCAATACTTAAAAAAAAGTGGAATAAGAATGTTGGTCCTGAATTGAAATGGAATTGACCCCAACCCTGCTACTCCCCTGTCTTCTGACCTCTCCTGCCCTCTGTCCTGTCTTGCCCTGCTCTGTCCTATCCTGTCCTTCACCTCTGCTCTTCTCCTCTCTCCAGGTAAGACAGGTACAGGTGTGTCAGATGATCTCCTGCCTGACTTTGATGTGAAGATTATGCCAGGTAGGTAGGGGCGTGTCCTCCTCACCTGTGTCTGTCTGTCTCTTCTTTTCACTCATTAACACAAAACTATTGCTTCTTCACTGCCCAATCAGCCTCATGTTGTTCTTTAGTAATCCAATCAGTTATCTTATTACAAATCAAACAAATTATTATGGTCAGTTTACTGTTGAACAATGAGAGAGAGAGCGAGAGAGACAGATCAGAGACAGAAAGAGACAAACCAGAGAGAGCGAGACCAGAGAGATAGGAAGAAAGAGAGAGAGACAGACCAGAGACAGAAAGAGACAGACCAGAGAGAGCGAGACCAGAGAGATAGGAAGAAAGAGAGAGAGAGACAGACCAGAGACAGAGAGAGACAGACCAGAGAGAGCGAGACCAGAGAGATAGGAAGAAAGAGAGAGAGACAGACCAGAGAGAGCGAGACCAGAGAGATAGGAAGAAAGAGAGAGAAACAGACCAGAGAGAGCGAGACCAGAGAGATAGGAAGAGAGAGAGAGACATACCAGAGAGAGCGAGATCAGAGAGATAGGAAGAAAGAGAGAGAGACAGACCAGAGAGAGCGAGACCAGAGAGATAGGAAGAAAGAGAGAGAGACCAGAGAGAGCGAGACCAGAGAGATAGGAAGAAAGAGAGAGAGACAGACCAGAGAGAGCGAGACCAGAGAGATAGGAAGAAAGAGAGAGAGACCAGAGAGAGCGAGACCAGAGAGATAGGAAGAAAGAGAGAGAGACCAGAGAGATAGGAAGAAAGAGAGAGAGACAGACCAGAGAGATAGGAAGAAAGAGAGTGAGAGAGAGAGACAGACCAGAGAGATAGGAAGAAAGAGAGAGAGACAGACCAGAGAGATAGGAAGAAAGAGAGAGAGACAGACCAGAGAGATAGGAAGAAAGAGAGAGAGACAGACCAGAGAGATAGGAAGAAAGAGAGAGAGACCAGAGAGAGCGAGACCAGAGAGATAGGAAGAAAGAGAGAGAGACAGACCAGAGAGATAAGAAGAAAGAGAGAGAGACAGACCAGAGAGATAGGAAGAAAGAGAGAGAGACAGACCAGAGAGATAGGAAGAAAGAGAGAGAGACAGACCAGAGAGATAGGAAGAAAGAGAGAGAGAGAGAGAGACAGACCAGAGAGATAGGAAGAAAGAGAGAGAGACAGACCAGAGAGATAAGAAGGAAGAGAGTGAGAGAGAGAGACAGACCAGAGAGATAGGAAGAAAGAGAGAGACTTGTGGTGTCTGACCCAGCCCAAAGGAAGTCCATCATTAGGGATTGTTATTGTGAGTAACATAATGATAGTGAGAGAGTTTACAGGATGGTTGAACAGGACATTATGGAGTAATGATGTTTACAGGATGGTTGAACTGGACATTATGGAGTAATGATGTTTACAGGATGGTTGAACAGGACATTATGGAGTAATGATGTTTACAGGATGGTTGAACTGGACATTACGGAGTAATGATGTTTACAGGATGGTTGAACGGGACATTACAGAGTAATGATGTTTACAGGATGGTTGAACGGGACATTATGGGAGTCAGAGAGAAGGGAGTTGATATTGTCTTCTGTCACATTCCCCAAATTCAGATGTTTCCTCATCTTGGAGGTTGTTGACAGATTTGGGTGCGATGGAAATGGCTTATTCAGTGATGACTCATTGACTCTCATTTCAAATGTTGATGTTGCATTAGTACGTGTTCTTAACAGCAGCTCCCACATCGTACTGTAGTGTTTGTGTTTAGCAGCTCCCACATTGTACTGTAGTGTTTGTGTTTAGCAGCTCCCACATCGTACTGTAGTGTTTGTGTTTAGCAGCTCCCACATCGTACTGTAGTGTTTGTGTTTAGCAGCTCCCACATCGTACTGTAATGTTTGTGTTTAGCAGCTCCCACATCGTACTGTAGTGTTTGTGTTTAGCAGCTCCCACATCGTACTGTAGTGTTTGTGTTTGTGTTTAGCAGCTCCCACATCGTACTGTAATGTTTGTGTTTAGCAGCTCCCACATCGTACTGTAATGTTTGTGTTTAGCAGCTCCCACATCGTACTGTAGTGTTTGTGTTTAGCAGCTCCCACATCGTACTGTAGTGTTTGTGTTTAGCAGCTCCCACATCATACTGTAGTGTTTGTGTTTAGCAGCTCCCACATCGTACTGTAGTGTTTGTGTTTAGCAGCTCCCACATCGTACTGTAGTGTTTGTGTTTAGCAGCTCCCACATCGTACTGTAGTGTTTGTGTTTAGCAGCTCCCACATCGTACTGTAGTGTTTGTGTTTGTGTTTAGCAGCTCCCACATCGTACTGTAATGTTTGTGTTTAGCAGCTCCCACATCGTACTGTAGTGTTTGTGTTTAGCAGCTCCCACATCGTACTGTAGTGTTTGTGTTTAGCAGCTCACACATCGTACTGTAGTGTTTGTGTTTAGCAGCTCCCACATCGTACTGTAGTGTTTGTGTTTAGCAGCTCCCACATCGTACTGTAGTGTTTGTTTGGCAGCTCCCACATCATACTGTAATGTTTGTGTTTGTGTTTAGCAGCTCCCACATCGTACTGTAGTGTTTGTGTTTAGCAGCTCCCACATCGTACTGTAATGTTTGTGTTTAGCAGCTCCCACATCGTACTGTAATGTTTGTGTTTAGCAGCTCCCACATCATACTGTAGTGTTTGTGTTTAGCAGCTCCCACATCATACTGTAGTGTTTGTGTTTAGCAGCTCCCACATCGTACTGTAGTGTTTGTGTTTAGCAGCTCCCACATCGTACTGTAGTGTTTGTGTTTAGCAGCTCCCACATCGTACTGTAGTGTTTGTGTTTGTGTTTAGCAGCTCCCACATCGTACTGTAATGTTTGTGTTTAGCAGCTCCCACATCGTACTGTAGTGTTTGTGTTTGTGTTTAGCAGCTCCCACATCGTACTGTAATGTTTGTGTTTAGCAGCTCCCACATCGTACTGTAATGTTTGTGTTTAGCAGCTCCCACATCATACTGTAGTGTTTGTGTTTAGCAGCTCCCACATCATACTGTAGTGTTTGTGTTTAGCAGCTCCCACATTGTACTGTAGTGTTTGTGTTTAGCAGCTCCCACATCGTACTGTAGTGTTTGTGTTTAGCAGCTCCCACATTGTACTGTAGTGTTTGTGTTTAGCAGCTCCCACATCGTACTGTAGTGTTTGTGTTTAGCAGCTCCCACATCGTACTGTAGTGTTTGTGTTTGTGTTTAGCAGCTCCCACATCGTACTGTAATGTTTGTGTTTAGCAGCTCCCACATCGTACTGTAGTGTTTGTGTTAGTGTTTAGCAGCTCCCACATCGTACTGTAGTGTTTGTGTTTGTGTTTAGCAGCTCCCACATCGTACTGTAGTGTTTGTGTTTAGCAGCTCCCACATCGTACTGTAGTGTTTGTGTTTAGCAGCTCCCACATCGTACTGTAGTGTTTGTGTTTAGCAGCTCCCACATCGTACTGTAATGTTTGTGTTTAGCAGATCCCACATCGTACTGTAATGTTTGTGTTTGTGTTTAGTAGCTCCCACATCGTACTGTAGTGTTTGTGTTTAGCAGCTCCCACATCGTACTGTAGTGTTTGTGTTTAGCAGCTCCTACATCGTACTGTAATGTTTGTGTTTGTGTTTAGCAGCTCCCACATCGTACTGTAGTGTTTGTGTTTAGCAGCTCCCACATCGTACTGTAGTGTTTGTGTTTAGCAGCTCCCACATCGTACTGTAGTGTTTGTGTTTAGCAGCTCCCACATCGTACTGTAGTGTTTGTGTTTAGCAGCTCCCACATCGTACTGTAGTGTTTGTGTTTAGCAGCTCCCACATCGTACTGTAATGTTTGTGTTTAGCAGCTCCCACATCGTACTGTAATGTTTGTGTTTAGCAGCTCCCACATCGTACTGTAGTGTTTGTGTTTAGCAGCTCCCACATCGTACTGTAATGTTTGTGTTTAGCAGCTCCCACATCGTACTGTAATGTTTGTGTTTAGCAGCTCCCACATCGTACTGTAGTGTTTGTGTTTAGCAGCTCCCACATCGTACTGTAATGTTTGTGTTTAGCAGCTCCCACATCGTACTGTAGTGTTTGTGTTTAGCAGCTCCCACATCGTACTGTAGTGTTTGTGTTTAGCAGCTCCCACATCGTACTGTAGTGTTTGTGTTTAGCAGCTCACACATCGTACTGTAGTGTTTGTGGTAGGTAAAATATTATTATACAGGGCGTTTGGAAAGTATTCAGAACCCTCAGAACAAGTGGGACACAATCATGAAGTGGAACGACATTTATTGGATATTTCAAACTTTTTTAACAAATCAAAAACTGAAAAATTGGGCTTGCAAAATTATTCAGCCCCCTTAAGTTAATACTTTGTAGCGCCACCTTTTGCTGCGATTACAGCTGTAAGTCGCTTGGGGTATGTCTCTATCAGTTTTGCACATCGAGAGACTGACATTTTTTCCCATTCCTCCTTGCAAAACAGCTCGAGCTCAGTGAGGTTGGATGGAGAGCATTTGTGAACAGCAGTTTTCAGTTCTTTCCACAGATTCTCGATTGGATTCAGGTCTGGACTTTGACTTGGCCATTCTAACACCTGGATATGTTTATTTTTGAACCATTCCATTGTAGATTTTGCTTTATGTTTTGGATCATTGTCTTGTTGGAAGACAAATCTCCGTCCCAGTCTCAGGTCTTTTGCAGACTCCATCAGGTTTTCTTCCAGAATGGTCCTGTATTTGGCTCCATCCATCTTCCCATCAATTTTAACCATCTTCCCCATCCCTGCTGAAGAAAAGCAGGCCCAAACCATGATGCTGCCACCACCATGTTTGACAGTGGGTATGGTGTGTTCAGGGTGATGAGCTGTGTTGCTTTTACGCCAAACATAACGTTTTGCATTGTTGCCAAAAAGTTCAATTTTGGTTTCATCTGACCAGAGCACCTTCTTCCACATGTTTGGTGTGTCTCCCAGGTGGCTTGTGGTAAACTTTAAACAACACTTTTTATGGATATCTTTAAGAAATGGCTTTCTTCTTGCCACTCTTCCATAAAGGCCAGTTTTGTGCAATATACGACTGATTGTTGTCCTATGGACAGAGTCTCCCACCTCAGCTGTAGATCTCTGCAGTTCATCCAGAGTGATCATGGGCCTCTTGGCTGCATCTCTGATCAGTCTTCTCCTTGTATGAGCTGAAAGTTTAGAGGGACGGCCAGGTCTTGGTAGATTTGCAGTGGTCTGATACTCCTTCCATTTCAATATTATCGCTTGCACAGTGCTCCTTGGGATGTTTAAAGCTTGGGAAATCTCGGACCTGCCTGGTGTGTTCCTTGTTCTTCATGATGCTCTCTGCGCTTTTAACGGACCTCTGAGACTATCACAGTGCAGGTGCATTTATACAGAGACTTGATTACACACAGGTGGATTGTATTTATCATCATTAGTCATTTAGGTCAACATTGGATCATTCAGAGATCCTCACTGAACTTCTGGAGAGAGTTTGCTGCACTGAAAGTAAAGGGGCTGAATAATTTTGCACGCCCAATTTTTCAGTTTTTGATTTGTTAAAAAAGTTTGAAATATCCAATAAATGTCGTTCCACTTCATGATTGTGTCCCACTTGTTGTTGATTCTTCACAAAAAAATACAGTTTTATATCTTTATGTTTGAAGCCTGAAATATGGCAAAAGGTCGCAAAGTTCAAGGGGGCCGAATACTTTCGCAAGGCACTGTAGAATATAAATATGTGTCTCTGTGTGTAGACATCATTCTGTCATAATGATGGTAGTCGATTAGATCAGTATCAGCAATGTACTCTCTGCATGACATACTGTAACAGGAAACACTCTTTCCCTTTCCTGCCTGTAGCCTAGTCCCCTGACCAGACTTCCTGAAAAGTTGAGAGGATGTGTGGAGAGTGCGAGGGAATACTCTTCCAAGCAAAAACAAATACCACTTCCTACTCTAGAATGTTTTTACATAGAAATGTAACTTTCATCTCTCTCTCTCTTCCAGAATGGGCCTTTGTGGGCTCGGTAGCCCTGGGTATTATCCTGTTCATCTTGCTGTTTGGTGTGTGTTGGTGCCAGTGCTGTCCTCACTCCTGCTGCTGTTATGTGTCCTGTTGGTGCTGCCCTGAGACCTGCTGCTGCCCACGACACTGTAAGTCCTGCTGCTTCCACTGGAGATCATACCACATTAGATCAACTGTTGTAGTAAACTAATATTGTAGCATACTACAGTTATTGTAGCATATCATACTGTATGTCACTCATTCTACCAATCCACTACCACCTTTTTAGTGGATATAATGTCTACTACTGTAGAATTCCCAGAGCACCTGTGGAGTGTGGAATACCTGAAGTGATGAATGTTCCACCTCCAGTATTACCTGTGGAGTCTGGAATACCTGAAGTATTACCTGTGGAGTCTGGAATACCTGAAGTGATGAATGTTCCACCTCCAGTATTACCTATGTAGTGTGGAATAACTGAAGTATTACCTGTGGAGTCTGGAATACCTGAAGTATTACCTGTGGAGTCTGGAATACCTGAAGTATTACCTGTGGAGTCTGGAATACCTGAAGTATTACCTGTGGAGTCTGGAATACCTGAAGTGATGAATGTTCCTCCTTCAGTCCTTTCTGTGTCTTCTATCTCTCTGTCCTCTCTCCATGTAGTGTACGAGGCAGGAAAGGGGTTGAGGAGCAGGGCTTCGTCCCCCCAGATCGCTGTCTATCCACCCTACTACGTACCTGGGGTCCCGGCCATGGTCCCCATCGCTCCCCCCTCCCTGGTGGACACCACGATGATGTCCGCTCCCCCCTCTGTGTCAGAGAGCAGTGCAGCTGGAGGTGGGTACTGGGTCTGGTGTTGTCTATTGATGTTCTGATGTTTTAAACGTTATCTAACAAACTGCCTTTTCATTTTGAACTTAATTTAAAGCAGCAATATAAGAAACATACTGATATAGTTGAACAGCCATTTCTTCACCTTGTTGAACGTGTGGAAAGCTCATACAGAGTCCCAAAAGTTTGTCGTAGTGAGGCCTGTCTCTCCTCTCCTGCCTGACAAGTGTTTGTTGTCTCATATACGTCTCAGTGCGGCCTGTGTACCGGCTGCAGTCTACTCTGGATCAGTCCTCTCTGGATCAGGACTCTCTGAAGGTGTTGCAGCACGTAGAGAAACAGCTGGCTCTTTTCCACCCGGCCAAGGCCCAGAGCCACGACTGTAAGCCCGACAGACAGACAGACAGACAGACAGACAGACAGACAGACAGTAGACTCTATACACCCTATACTCTACTCTGTCTGAAATCCACTTCTGCATGTGTCATGACTGTAAGCCCTACAGACAGACAGATAGTTACCCTACCCTGTGTAGACTCAGCAGGACTTATAATGTACTACACTCTGACATCCTCTGTGAAATCAAATCCACTCTGAAATCAACCTGACTCATGGTTGTAAGCCCTACAGACAGACAACCCCTGTGTAGGACAGAGTCAACATGCTTTTTATACTCTAGCTATAATCTGCATGAAATCCATTCTGAAATAACCTCTGCCTACACACTACTCTCTGAAATCCTAGCTTTAACAGTGCTCCTCTTCTCTCTTCTCCTGCAACAGCACAAGCATTTCACTACACCCGTAATAACATCTGCTAAATATGTGTCCAATAAAAATGTGTTTGATTTGAAATCATAAAGACAACACACCTGATTCCTCCTACTTCATAAAGACAACACACCTGATTCATCCTACTTCATAAAGACAACACACCTGATTCATCCTACTTCATAAAGACAACACACCTGATTCATCCTACTTCATAAAGACAACACACCTGATTCCTCCTACTTCATAAAGACAACACACCTGATTCATCCTACTTCATAAAGACAACACACCTGATTCATCCTACTTCATAAAGACAACACACCTGATTCCTCCTACTTCATAAAGACAACACACCTGATTCATCCTACTTCATAAAGACAACACACCTGATTCATCCTACTTCATAAAGACAACACACCTGATTCATCCTACTTCATAAAGACAACACACCGGATTCCTCCTACTTCATAAAGACAACACACCTGATTCCTCCTACTTCATAAAGACAACACACCTGATTCCTCCTACTTCATAAAGACAACACACCTGATTCATCCTACTTCATAAAGACAACACACCTGATTCCTCCTACTTCATAAAGACAACACACCTGATTCATGCTACTTCATAAAGACAACACACCTGATTCCTCCTACTTCATAAAGACAACACACCTGATTCATCCTACTTCATAAAGACAACACACCTGATTCCTTCTACTTCATAAAGACAACACACCTGATTCTTCCTACTTCATAAAGACAACACACCTGATTCCTCCTACTTCATAAAGACAACACACCTGATTCTTCCTACTTCATAAAGACAACACACCTGATTCTTCCTACTTCATAAAGACAACACACCTGATTCATCCTACTTCATAAAGACAACACACCTGATTCTTCCTACTTCATAAAGACAACACACCTGATTCATCCTACTTCATAAAGACAACACACCTGATTCTTCCTACTTCATAAAGACAACACACCTGATTCATCCTACTTCATAAAGACAACACGCCTGATTCATCCTACTTCATGAAGACAACACACCTGATTCATCCTACTTCATAAAGACAACACACCTGATTCTTCCTACTTCATAAAGACAACACACCTGATTATTCCTACTTCATAAAGACAACACACCTGTTCTTCCTCGTTTTCTGAGCCAGTCTCACACTATCCGTACATCACCACCTTGTTGATCCTCATCTAATGATTAATTCCTCCAATCCTCATCAACTGCTGGTAGATTGTTTTCCTTCTCCGATTGGATGTGTTGGCCTTGTGTGTCAAAGACAGTCTGTAAAAGAAGACCTATTGTAATGTGTCTGTTTGTTTCAGAGGTTTTTCATCTAGGACTTCCTCTCTCTCTATGTTCTGTGCATGTCCACTGGATTCTTCATTCACCTGGCATCTTATCTTAGTCACTGTGATACTAAAACTGTGATTCATAGTATCATAAATACAGAAACATACTCATGTCTCCACCCCTCCTCTCTCCTCCCTTTCCTTCTCCTCTTCCTCAGCCTGCAGTATCTCAGAGCTCAGTTCTCTCCATGAGGTGGATACAGGGGGTTTCCGTCAGTCTTACCGCCAGATACAGAAGAAGGCCCTGCCAGCCATCCCTGACCACGACCGTGACCTGGAAGACATCCCTGACCTCCATCATCCCTCGTCCTCCTCTCAGACCCGTCGCCCCACACGCTACCAGCACCGCCGCAACCGCAGCATTGAGGAGGACCATCATCATGATAATAACAGCAGGTCGCCAGAAACACCTTTAGACTGACTGTGTGTGGAGGGGAGTGGGGGTTGTGTGTGTGTGGAGGGGAGTGGGGGTTGTGTGTGTGTCTTCATAGGGGTTGTGTGTGTGTGTCTTCATAGGGGTTGTGTGTGTGTGTCTTCATAGGGGTTGTGTGTGTGTGTCTTCATAGGGGTTGTGTGTGTGTGTCTTCGTGTGTGTGTGTGTGTGTGTGTGTCTTCATAGGGGTTGTGTGTGTGTGTGTCTTCATAGGGGTTGTGTGTGTGTGTGTGTGTGTGTGTGTGTCTTCATAGGGGTTTGTGTGTGTGTGTGTGTGTGTGTGTGTGTGTGTGTGTGTGTGTGTGTGTGTGTGTGTGTGTGTGTGTGTGTGTGTGTGTGTGTGTGTTCTGCATGTTCTAAGTCCCTAATGAGATGTTATGTCCAGGTGGAACCCTCGTTCAGAGCACCTGCAGCGTAAGGCCTTCCTCCTGGGTGGGAAGTCAGGCTCTCTGGATGAGCTGGAGGAGTTTTCCCAGTGCTACAGACAGAGAGGCCCCAGGGAGGAGCTCACCGTCAGGGACATCAGAGACACCGACCAGGAGTACGAGAGACTGGAGCTGCGGGAACGAGAAGGTGACCGGGACAGGGATCGGGAATACTGTCCGCCTTCTTACCGGGACAAGACGACGAAACGTGGTTACCGTGACAACAGAGATCGCGATGACCGCGCAGAGACTTGGCGAGAACGAGATCGCCAAGAGGATTGCCATGGAGATCGTCAGGGAAACCGACAACGCAGTCCGCCACCCTCGCCCAAGAAGAGACGGGGCACGTGGGACAACGAGCTGGAGCAGCGCCCCCCTAAACCCCCCGCCCCTCCTCCCCCTCCTCGCCAGAGCCCCCGGGGGCGGGACTACGATGACGAACTCCTGAGCACTCTTTTGGAGCGCAAGACCAGACGGGGTGGGGCCAGTGACAGTGGAGGTGATAGGGGCAGGGGAGGGGGGCGCAGCGAAGAGGACACGCCCTCAGACACACCCTCTAAGGGTTCTAAGGGCTCTAAGAAGAGCAGCGGCAGTGGCTGCGAGCGTCACCATAGCCGTTGTCCTAGCAACAGGGAGGTGGAGTTGGTATTAGACTCACGGGGAGAAGACTCTCTACCCCCGTACTGCCAGACTGCGTTAGAGCGGTTCAGAGCCGCTGAGCGCCCCTCCCCCTCCCCTCGCCCCTCCACCCATTCTTCCCGCCCCTCCAACGGAGGCTCCACCCATAGCCACGCCCATACCCTACAGCAGGAGAGCGGAGAGGAGCGGGATAAGCCCCGGAAAGTGGTGAGCTACATTTAGGGTACACCCAGTATGGGTTCACTTCATCCACATTAGAAATACACTGAAGAGATACTGTACTATAGTTGAGACTACTGATTTAGGGCAAAGATATCCTTATGCTCATACAGTACTGTAGCTAAGACTGCTTAAAGGGATACTTCAGGATTTTGTCAATTAATCCCTTTATCTACTTCCCCAGAGTAAGATTAACCTGTGGATACTGTTTTTATGTCTCTGCGTACAGTTTGAAGGAAGATGCTAACTAACGTTAGCACAATGACTGGACGTCTATGGTAACTGCTAGCAACGCTAGTTAGCATTGGTTTGCAAAACTACTGAATGCAGAGACATAAAATTGGTATCCATGAGTTAATCTGACTGGGGAAGTAGATAAAGGGCTTCGTTGCCAAAATCCCCAAGTATCCCTTTAAGGTAAGACAAGAGATAAGCTTATGCCCATTTTTCTCAGGTATGGAGGCTCACCTTAACAGATATACTGTGACTCAGGTGAGAAAGGAATCTGTTTTAGAAGTCATTGCACCTGTGCCTCTTTAGCCAGAGAGATAAGCAGAATCAGACCATAATAAGAAAAGCTGGAAAACTATCGTCAAGATCTGAACCTGAACCACTGCTTACCTTTTATAGCGTTCCATTCTGGGGGGTTTTCTTATTCCCTGGGTTTGTTTTTCTAATCTAATGGTTTACAACTGTGTTCATATGGACTTTTATGGATCTAACTCCATTTGTCTGTAATCAGTTACAATTAAAAGGCACAGGTGATTAGATATCACATTTGTTCAACTTAACATATTGACTAGCACTTCTACTACTACAACTACTACTACTACCACCACTACTACTACTACTACTACTACTACCACTACTACTACTTGGCTAATGCCAGCGTTGTGTTCAGCCTTCTAACAGTTTTTTTGTTTTACCTCAGTTGAAATGGCAGAGCCAGGTCAAATCTCTTTGTAACCTTTGTGCCCCCAATGTGACCCCAGAACCTGACGTCACTTATCCTTCTTATTCTGCCTGCTTGCTGCTCCTCTCCCAACTAACTGACAGAGCTGGGCTTGCTGCTCCTCTCCCAACTAACTGACAGAGCTGGGCTTGCTGCTCCTCTCCCAACTAACTGACAGAGCTGTGCTTGCTTCTCCTCTCCCAACTAACTGACAGAGCTGGGCTTGCTACTCCTCTCCCAACTAACTGACAGAGCTTGGCTGAGACGAGCGGGGTATTTTCACCATTACACTGGGCCAAATGAGCACAAAGCACAGCTTCCATCACTCTGCACATACGTGACTAACGTGAAGCTCTCTTGCTGTTTTCTTTTAACAGAGCACTCTTCTTAGCAGAGACTCTCTCATAGTTTGATGCCTGGAGAGGACACATACAGACTCTGGGAAAGACACTGGGGATCATCCTCTACCCCCCCCCCCCCATCACCCCACACAGGGGATCATCCTCTACCCCCCCATCACCCCACACTGGGGAGGAGAGAGGTTCTCAGAGCACACTGGGCAAGCAGAGAACCCCATGGAGAGGTCAGTGACCAGCAGAGGGAATGGCTACCTCTGAGTGACAGGCAGTACAACCACTGGACTGACCATGGCACAGGACGTGGGACGGTCTGATCAGACTTTAGATACACATCAATCACCATGACCTAAGAAGAAGCGTAATGTTCAGAGCTGTGACAAAGACCTCTGGATGCACAGGACAAATAGCACTGTGTGTGTGTGTGTGTGTGTGTGTTGGTGGATGTGTGTATTGGTGTGTGTGTGTGAGACGAAGTATGGTGCTTATTCCTGTCTGCTCTTTTGTGTGTGAGAGTGAATAGTTTCTCCATCTCCCTCTCCATTCTATTCTCCTCTCTCACTAACAACACACACTGAATGACGATGTCATTCCGGAGTTTCTGTCACTGCCACCTCTACACAGTGCAACGCTCTCTCTGTGAAGTCGCTGAATGATGATGTCACTCTGGAGTTTCTGCCACAGCCTGCACCACCACTGCCCAGTCACGGTCGAAGGCCGCCGTTGAGACAACGTTTGGATTCTGTTGTGTGAATGGTGTGGATCCCTCATACCATTGTGTTTGTAAAGCACCTGTTGGCCTTGCTTGGCCTTGACTCTGTGGATAGAGGACACAGTGTTTCTGAATCATTGTGTTTAATGCAATGATACAATGTGGGTTATACCCAGTAAGTTTGGACTAGAGGGTACTACTAACAGAGCCGGGGAGAGAAACTGTAACTTTAGGGACGGCAGGTAGCCTAGCGGTTAAGAGCGAAAGGTCGGTGGTTCAAATCCTCGAGCCGCCTAGGGTGAAAATAAATGTGTTGATGTGCCCTTGAGCAAGGCACTTAACCCTAATCGCTCCTGTAAGTCGCTCTGGATAAGAGCGTCTGCTAGATGACGTAAATGTACTGTGTTGTGATTATGTGCCATCTATCCTTCGAAGACTGTATTTGGTTTATAATAGTTTTATACATAGTTTATCAACTCTGCCTGTCTCTGTGTTAAATCATGTTGTGATTACAATGCAGTAAATGATTGTGCAAGTGTAACTGAAAGCACTTGTGGGTATGTCTGTGTGTGTTTAAGATAAGATAACCAAGGTGTGTTTAGTTTTCTTATCATTGTTGTGTAAACCGCTAAACACACAACTTTATCTCCACTCATTAGCACTTAGACACACACACACACACACACACACACACATTTACTGACCTTCATGCAAACATACTGGCTGTCAACTTACCACAGCTCTTTCTCGCGCCTGCAAAACTTGTAGAAGGATTCATTACAATTGTTCATGTTTAGTGTTGTTTTTTTCCACTTCTTTCAGTGTAGTTATTGTTCATAGCTTTTGTGCTTTTCTATGTTATTTTCTTTCTATGCTTGTTCTATGTCATTGTGTTCCTGTGTTCCATTTATCTGTCTGTCAATGAGACGGTTGTTTCACAGCCCAGCTCCCTGTCTGTCAATGAGACGGTTGTTTCACTGAGTTGAAGTCATAGGCGACAGGCAACAATGGCTTTGTCTATTTATGATCATCACCAACTGACTGTTACTCTAAGAGATCTGGTAATCACACACACACACACACACACACACACACACACACAGTATCTTGGAAAGTGCATGTTGGTGAACACTAAACGGCGGCAGGGTAGCCTAGCGGTTAGAGTGTTGGACTAGTAACCGAAAGGTTGCAAGTTCAAATCCCCGAGCTGACAAGATACAAATCTGTCGTTCTGCCCCCGAACAGGCAGTTAACCCACTGTTCCTAGGCCGTCATTGAAAATAAGAATGTGTTCTTAACTGACTTGCCTAGTTAAATAAAGGTAAAATAAATAAACACTGAAGTTGTATTTCTCCTTTTTCTCCTATTTCTCCTTGTTATAATAACTTGTACCATAACTGGGGCTTTTTGCAATAACACTTACCGTCCGTTACAAACTAATGCCTAATTAACTATTATTTATTATTTACCTCCAGAGACGCAGTTTAACCACAGCCTTTACCTCAAATACTGTTGACCAGGCAGCTTCAATCTCATTCAATAAAGTCTACTTAATCTACACATCTTCTCCACTGTCCTTCATTCAGTTTATAAGGACCTTTTGTCATTCTTCAGGTGTTATGTCTTTATGGTAGTAAAGTATGTCTTATAAATCATTGTAGACTTGTAAACTGTGGTATGTTTTATAAACTATTTGTGAATCAACAATTTAGTTCTTATGAAGACTATATGAATGCTCTAGAAAGTCTTGATATAAGTGGGTCAGTTAATTGTTCTGTTTTCTGATACACATGTCCTCTGTTGTGTCTGAGGCGCTGGCTGTTTTCCGCCCGGCGACTCATGATGTGGCTTGGGAGGTTGGGGAGGGGCTGACCACTCAGCTCAGGGTTGTATGTGAGGAATGTGGTTGAGCAAGTCCTTCCTAGGCCTGAGAGTCTCAGAGCTTACACACACGCTAGCCTGAGGGGAGTGATGACATCACTTCTATGAGAGGATAACAACAAATATGTCAGCTAGATAACAACTATGTCAGCTAGATAACAACTATGTCAGCTAGATAACAACAACTATGTCAGCTAGATAACAACAACTATGTCAGCTAGATAACAACTATGTCAGCTAGATAACAACAACTCTGTCAGATAACAACAACTCTTTCAGCTAGATAACAACTATGTCAGCTAGATAACAACAACTATGTCAGATAACAACAACTATGTCAGCTAGATAACAACAACTATGTCAGCTAGATAACAACTATGTCAGCTAGATAACAACAACTCTGTCAGCTAGATAACAACAACTCTGTCAGCTAGATAACAACAACTCTGTCAGATAACAACAACTCTGTCAGATAGAAAACAACAACTCTGTCAGATAGAAAACAACAACTCTGTCAGCTAGATAACAACAACTCTGTCAGTTAGATAACAACAACTATGTCAGATAACAACAACTATGTCAGATAACAACAACTCTGTCAGCTAGATAACAACAACTCTGTCAGATAGATAACAACAACTCTGTCAGATAGAAAACAACAACTCTGTCAGATAACAACAACTGTCAGATAACAACAACTCTGTCAGATAGATAACAACAACTCTGTCAGATAGATAACAACAACTCTGTCAGATAACAACAACTCTGTCAGATAACAACAACTCTGTCAGATAGAAAACAACTGTCAGATAGAAAACAACAACTCTGTCAGATAGATAACAACAACTCTGTCAGATAACAACAACTGTCAGATAGATAACAACAACTATGGCATCAGATAGATAACAACAACTATGTCAGATAACAACAACTCTGTCAGATAGATAACAACAACTATGTCAGATAACAACAACTCTGTCAGCTAGACAACAACAACTCTGTCAGATAACAACAACTCTGTCAGATAGAAAACAACAACTCTGTCGTCAGATAGAAAACAACAACTCTGTCGTCAGATAGAAAACAACAACTCTGTCAGATAGAAAACAACAACTCTGTCGTCAGATAGAAAACAACAACTCTGTCGTCAGATAGAAAACAACAACTCTGTCGTCAGATAGATGACAACAACTCTGTCAGATAACAACAACTCTGTCAGATAACAACAACTATGTCAGATAGATCATAACAACTATGTCAGAATAGATCATAACAACTATGTCAGATAGATAACAACAACTCTGTCAGTTACACCAGTAGCACACAAGGGGTCTGGTTCCTGGACACAGAAGCAGCATGCTTTTAGTCTAAGACTAAGCCCAAACTGGTTCCGGGAAACTGGTCCAAGAAGTCAAACCGCTTCTGAGGTTTTATTTCCATTACAAATAATAACATCTGGTCCATATTGGAAACCCAGGGACAGGATACAACTGAGTACTGAGTAGGAAAGATAGAGTACCTGCTGTCATCCTCTGTGGATGAGAATACAATAGCAGGAAACCACCAGTGGTAAAGCTGGGCAGGTGCAGAGTAGAGTGGGTGTGCTCATGGGAGAGAAACAATCTGTTAAGGAATTCCTAGATCCACATACCTTACCTACACAGACAGAGACACAGACGTTTGCAAGCATGCACGCACAAAAACACACACACACACACACACACACACACACACACTTCCATTTGTGGACATTGTCTATGAGTACTACCAAGTGGTGTAGTGAGAGTGGTTGGTTGGCCTGGGTGAGAGACAGGGAGTGCGTCTCAAATGGCACCCTACTTCCTATATAGTGCACTACTTTTGACCAGGGAAAATGGCAACCTATTCCCTGTATAGTGCACTACTTTTGACCAGGGCAAATGGCAACCTATTTCATATATAGTGCACTACTTTTTACTGGGGCAAATGGCACCCTATTCCCTACATAGTAAATTATTTTTGACCAGAGCCCAAAAAGTAGTGCACTACATAGGGAATATAGGATGCCATTTTGGGGCAACCTGGCTCTGTCCTAAGTCCTGTCGTCTCCTCAGAGTTGAACAAGCAGCCTGTCGGTCTCTGGCTGGGGGGGACCAGGGGGCTGGCTCTGCCCTAAGTCCTGTTGTCTCCTCAGAGTTGAACAAGCAGCCTGTCGGTCCCCGGCTGGGGGGAACCAGGGAGCCGCTGGCTCTGCTCTGAGACCTGTTGGCCCTAGGCCTGTGGGGCTTTATAGGCTTTACATTCACATGGTAATGTTCTGGGGTTGCATGCTTTGTCCATTGGGAAACTATGTTCACAGGGCACTAAAACATTGCTAAGAGGTCTACACAAGACAGTGCCAAATAACACACAAAACAGGGGGGGGGGGAGAAAGAAGGGGGGGGAGAGAGAAAGAAGGGGAGGGAGAGAGAAAGAAGGGGAGGGAGAGAGAAAGAAGGGGAGGGAGGGAGAGAGAAAGAAGGGGAGGGAGGGAGAGAGAAAGAAGGGGAGGGAGAGAGAAAGAAGGGGAGGGAGGGAGAAAGAAGGGGAGGGAGAGAGAAAGAAGGGGAGGGAGGGAGAGAGAAAGAAGGGGAGGGAGGGAGAGAGAAAGAAGGGGAGGGAGAGAGAAAGAAGGGGAGGGAGAGAGAGAGAAAGAAGGGGAGGGAGGGAGAAAGAAGGGGAGGGAGGGAGAAAGAAGGGGAGGGAGGGAGAAAGAAGGGGAGGGAGAGAGAGAGAAAGAAGGGGAGGGAGGGAGAGAGAAAGAAGGGGAGGGAGGGAGAGAGAAAGAAGGGGAGGGAGGGAGAGAGAAAGAAGGGGAGGGAGGGAGAAAGAAGGGGAGGGAGAGAGAAAGAAGGGGAGGGAGGGAGAAAGAAGGGGAGGGAGAGAGAAAGAAGGGGAGGGAGGGAGAGAGAAAGAAGGGGAGGGAGGGAGAAAGAAGGGGAGGGAGAGAGAAAGAAGGGGAGGGAGAGAGAAAGAAGGGGAGGGAGGGAGAAAGAAGGGGAGGGAGAGAGAAAGAAGGGGAGGGAGGGAGAGAGAAAGAAGGGGAGGGAGGGAGAAAGAAGGGGAGGGAGAGAGAGAGAAAGAAGGGGAGGGAGGGAGAAAGAATGGGAGGGAGGGAGAGAGAAAGAAGGGGAGGGAGGGAGAAAGAAGGGGAGGGAGAGAGAGAGAAAGAAGGGGAGGGAGGGAGAGAGAAAGAAGGGGAGGGAGGGAGGGAGAGAGAAAGAAGGGGAGGGAGGGAGAAAGAAGGGGAGGGAGAGAGAGAGAAAGAAGGGGAGGGAGGGAGAGAGAAAGAAGGGGAGGGAGGGAGAAAGAAGGGGAGGGAGAGAGAAAGAAGGGGAGGGAGGGAGAGAGAAAGAAGGGGAGGGAGGGAGAAAGAAGGGGAGGGAGAGAGAGAGAAAGAAGGGGAGGGAGGGAGAGAGAAAGAAGGGGAGGGAGGGAGAAAGAAGGGGAGGGAGAGAGAAAGAAGGGGAGGGAGAGAGAAAGAAGGGGAGGGAGGGAGAGAGAAAGAAGGGGAGGGAGAGAGAGAAAGAAGGGGAGGGAGGGAGAGAGAAAGAATGGGAGGGAGGGAGAAAGAAGGGGGGAGGGAGAGAGAAAGAAGGGGAGGGAGAGAGAGAGAAGGGGAGGGAGGGAGAGAGAAAGAAGGGGAGGGAGGGAGAAAGAAGGGGAGGGAGGGAGAGAGAAGGGGAGGGAGGGAGAGAGAAAGAAGGGGAGGGAGAGAGATGCTAAGCCAATGTTTGCTTAGTTTACAGGTGTTAGGCTGCTACACTGGTTGCTTAGTTTACAGGTGTTAGGCTGCTACACTGGTTGCTTAGTTTACAGGTGTTAGGCTGCTACACTGTTTGCTTAGTTTACAGGTGTTAGGCTGCTACACTGGTTGCTTAGTTTACAGGTGTTAGGCTGCTACAATGTTTGCTTAGTTTACAGGTGTTAGGCTGCTACACTGGTTGCTTAGTTTACAGGTGTTAGGCTGCTACACTGTCTATCATCAAACAGCTAGAATGGGATTATTTCCATCAAATGAATGAACAAGTATTATGATGTGGACTGAATGGATTCCCACCCTCGTCTACAACCATCACAAAGTCAGCAACGTTTGCATCAGCACAGGGTCTCGGCTACTGGTAACATCCAGGGGTTTCATACTAGGCCTCCAGTCCCCTGGATCACTTCACCTGTTGTAGGCTACAGGGTCTAGGCTACTGGGAACATCCAGGGGTTTCATACTAGGCCTCCTGTCCCCTGGATCACTTCACCTGTTGTAGGCTACAGGGTCTAGGCTACTGGGAACATCCAGGGGTTTAATACTAGGCCTCCTGTCCCCTGGATCACTTCACCCGTTGTAGGCTACAGTGTCTCGGCTACTGGGAACATCCAGGGGTTTCATACTAGGCCTCCTGTCCCCTGGATCACTTCACCCGTTGTAGGCTACAGGGTCTAGGCTACTGGGAACATCCAGGGGTTTCATACTAGGCCTCCAGTCCCCTGGATCACTTCACCCGTTGTAGGCTACAGGGTCTAGGCTACTGGGAACATCCAGGGGTTTCATACTAGGCCTCCAGTCTCCTGGATCACTTCCCCTGTTGTAGGCTACAGGGTCTAGGCTACTGGGAACATCCAGGGGTTTCATACTAGGCCTCCAGTCTCCTGGATCACTTCCCCTGTTGTAGGCTACAGTGTCTAGGCTACTGGGAACATCCAGGGGTTTCATACTAGGCCTCCAGTCCCCTGGATCACTTCACCTGTTGTAGGCTACAGGGTCTTTGCCTTTTAAATTATATTCATTCTAACATTAAAAATTAACCTTTTGAATGAATGTATTCCAAACGAAGTAAAAACATCTCACTGTAGGCTAATTATTGCCTAACAATGTCATGTGTAAAAAAAAAAAGACCCTAAATCACATTTAAAAAAGGCTGAATATTAATGTATGTATTAAAGTAATTATTTAAATATCGAATGAATTAACATATTACAGATTTACCGTCGCTTTCATTCTGTATTCTCATAGCGGCTTCCTGCCATTCTGCGGTAGGAAGCACCTGTCTACGTCACATACAGCACCTGTTTCGGGGTGGGGTCTGTCTGTCTCCGCAGCCAGCAAAGCAAATTCCCGAAAGGTGTCGGACAAGGAAGACAAAACACAAGACAGACAGAACAATGGGGAGTCTGTTTAGGAGGATAATTTAGGTCTTTCCTTTTTTTTAATAGATAATAAATTGGGCGAGATAATATTTATTAGTTTAATGGATCAATCATCAACGATGAGGAGGTTGATACTGGCCGCGTTCGTCCTCTCTTCCCTACCGACAGGTGAGTTTTTGTTGATGAAAATGAGCAATTTATATTTGAATCGTTAAATGTTGTCAATTCGTCCTGTTCTTGCATTAGAGCTTCGTTTCATTAAGTCGCGTCAAAAGTTTATGCTATTCTAATGTATCCATCCACAACCCAAAAAGTTCCAATGACTAGCCAGTTAGGCAGGAGCCGGGGTATCGGTCACATGATGGACAGATACCGATGAGTTCTCACGATGACTCGCACTGTCGTCCTGTCAAGTTACAGATACTGATCCTTATCTAGATTTAGACCTACTCATAATGAAATACTGTAGATTGAAAATGGAATTCACCTTTTTTTTAGAGCAAAACTCCTGTTGGTTTGGCTCCAGCTGGGGGGAGAATGGGTGTTAGTTATCCTGACATTGCACCTCAATAATAGTAATTATGTAGGGTATTTAAGGACATAGACCCCGACAGTTACAGAGTAACCTGACTAGCCTAAATGGCAACCTGGTCTCAGAGCATTTCGTATTATTCTGTACGTAAATCCGGGACACTCCATTTAGTGTGATATGTTATGTTTGGTATGGTTACAGAAGACAAACTGTTACTTAAGGCAAAAACGAAAGTAGGGTGGATGGGTGGGTGTATAATGCAAACGTCTAGCTCTAGCAACCCAAAGGTTACGAGTTCATCACAGACAACTTCAGCATTTTAGCTAATTAGGAACTTTTCAACTACTTGCTACTTTGCATCTACTTAGCATGTTAGCTAACCCTTCCCCTAACACTAGCCTTAATCCTTTAACCTAACTCCTAAACTCAACCTTAACCCCTAGCCTAGCTAACGTTAGCAAGCTGTCTAACGTTAACCACCTAGCTAGAATGTAACATATCATACTGTTTGCAAATTCGTAACATATTGTACTTTTTGCAAATTCGTAACACGTAATATGAATTGTAAGTTTTAACATATCATAGGTAATGTGTGATGGACATCCACAAATTAATGCATACCATATGAAACGTATTATATGATAATAAATGGAGTGTCTCGGATTTACATACAGAATAATACGGAATGCTCTACAACCAGGTTGTAAAGGGTGGTCTATTGCCGATATCCCTCAACGCCAGTTCCACTGCGTTTTGTCAGGGCTCTCCAAAACTGTCCCTGGGGAGAAACCGTCCCGTCGGTTTTCACTCTAACCTTAATCTAGCACACCTGATTCTAATAATTAGCTGGTTGATAAACTGAACCAGGTTAGTTATACTTGGACTTAGAGTGAAAACCTACAGGAGGGTAGCTCTCCAGGAACAGGGTTGGAGAACGCTGTCGTACGGTAAGAGTTGAATACACCTGGCCTATACTGTAGAGGTATTTTTGCAATGGAAGTTGAGTCTATTTGAATAGCATCAAACTGTTTCCTGTGGCAGGCTGTCTCTTGCTTTGTCACTAGTTTTTCTGGTTGAACCACCTTCAGTAGGGCTCTGTCACACACACGTACACATACTCTACCCCATTCTTTTATTCTCTCTATCTCATTCAATATGCTTTAACCCAATGATTCCCACCGGAACGCCAGCGCATTTTGGTACCAACGATTCCTCTGTGATTTAACGGGGGCTGAGCTAGAGCGGTGTTTGTGAGACCAGGGCAGTCCGAATGGATTGAGCTACAAACTATTTAAAGCGATCTCTGAAAAGCTGAGACTCTCAGGAACACGCACGTGTGACATGTTTAGGTCTATGACCTCACAAGCTACAGAAGAGTCGCTAGAAGATACGGTTCTTCTACATAGATCATAGGAAATCCCAGGACAGTCTCTAATACTGTAAGGGGTTCTTCTACATAGATCATAGGAAATCCCAGGACATAGTCTATAATACTGTAAGGGGTTCTTCTACATAGATCATAGGAAATCCCAGGTCATAGTGTCTATAATACTGTAAGGGATTATTCTACATAGATCATAGGAAATCCCAGGACATAGTGTCTATAATACTGTAAGGGGTTCTTCTACATAGATCATAGGAAATCCCAGGACATCGTGTCTATAATATTGTAATAAGCTGACATAGTTGCTGTCACAAACTCCACACAGTTGTCACTGACTAGTTGGATATTCATTTCCCAGTGAGCAAACCATTTCTGTACTTGTTTTTGCTTTGGTGGACCTTATGTTTTGTATTGGCATTTGTCAATAAAACTCATGAATACAACTGTTTATGTCAAATAGTTGTTGTGTTCTACTTGTAGCCCTGGTTGTCCTGAAAATACAATGTTAAAACACTTCATGGTGAGAATAAATATAAGGGCTGGCCGTGCAGAAAGTCAGATCAATGAGAAGCTGATTTTTGCTGTGGCCTCGGGACTGATGGAGTTAACGCACATCTGAGCAAGAGAACAAGTACATTAGAATGTCTAGTTGTAGAAACCGACGCCTCACAAAGCAGCTTCATTAAAAAGTACCCACAAAACACCAGTCTCAACGTCAACAGTGAAGAGGCGACTCCGGGATGCTGGCCTTCGAGGCAGAGTTCCTCTGTCCAGTCTCAACTTCAACACTGAAGAGGCGACTCCGGGATGCTGGCCTTCGAGGCAGAGTTCCTCTGTTCAGTCTCAACATCAACAGTGAAGAGACGACTCCGGGATGCTGGCCTTCCAGGCAGAGTTCCTCTGTCCAGTCTCAACTTCAACAGTGAAGAGGCGACTCCGGGATGCTGGCCTTCTAGGCAGAGTTCCTCTGTCCAGTCTCAACATCAACAGTGAAGAGGCGACTCCGGGATGCTGGTCTTCTAGGCAGAGTTCCTCTGTCCAGTCTCAACATCAACAGTGAAGAGGCGACTCCGGGATGCTGGTCTTCTAGGCAGAGTTCCTCTGTCCAGTCTCAACTTCAACACTGAAGAGGCGACTCCGGGATGCTGACCTTCTAGGCAGAGTTCCTCTGTCCAGTGTCTGTGTTCTTTTGCCCATCTTAATCTTTTATTTTTATTGGCCAGTTTGAGTTATGGCTTTTTCTTTGCAACTCTGTCTAGAAGGCCAGCATCTCGGAGTCGCCTCTTCACTGTTGACGTTGAGACTGGTGTTTTGCGGGTACTATTTAATGAAGCTGCCAGTTGAAGACTTGTGAGGCGTCTGTTACTTAAACTAGACACTCTAATGTACTTGCCCTCTTGCTCAGTTGTTCACTGGGGCCTCTCACTCTGGTTAGGGCCAGTTTGCGCTGTTCTGTGAAGGGAGTAGTACACAGCGTTGTACGAGATCTTCAGTTGCTTGGCAATTTCTTGCATGGAATAGCTTTCATTTCTCAGAACAAGAATAGACTGATGAGTTTTAGAAGAAAGTACTTGGTTTCTGGACATTTTGAGCCTGTAATCGAACCCACGAATGCTGATGCTCCAGATACTCAACTAGTCTAAAGAAGGCCAGTTTTATTGCTTCTTTAATCATAACAGTTTCCAGCTGTGCTAACATAATGGCAAAAGGGTTTTCTAATGATCAATTAGCCTTTTAAAATGCTAAACTTGGATTAGCTAACACAACGTGCTGTTGGAACACAGGAGGGATGGTTGTTGATAATGGGCCTCTGTATGTCTATGTACAGTTGAAGTCAGAAGTTTACATACACCTTAGCCAAATACATTTAAACACAGTTTTTCACCATTCCTGACCATTTAATCCTAGTAAAAATTCCCTGTCTCAGGTCAGTTAGGAACACCACTTTATTTTAAGAATGTGAAATGTCAGAATAATAGTAGAGAGAATTATTTATTTCAGCTTTTATTTCTTTCATCACATTCCCAGTGGGTCAGAAGTTTACATACACTCAATTAGTATTTGGTAGCATTGCCTTTTCGCACCAAAGTGCGTTCATCTCTAGGAGACAGAATGCGTCTCCTTCCTGAGCGGTATGACGGCTGCGTGGTCCCATGGTGTTTATACTTGCAAACTATTGTTTGTACAGATGAACGTGGTACCTTCAGGCGTTTGGAAATTGCTCCCAAGGAATAACCAGACTTGTGGAGGTCTACATTTTTTTTATGAGGTCTTGGCTGATTTTCCCATGATGTCAAGCATAGAGGCACTGAGTTTGAAGTTAGGCCTTGAAATACATCCACAGGTACACCTCCAATTGACTCAAATTATGTCAATTAGCCTATCAGAAGCTTTTAAAGCCATGACATTTTCTGGAATTTTCCAAGCTGTTTAAATGCACAGTCAACTTACTGTATGTAAACTTCTGATCCACATTCACTTATAATTCACTGTAATAATCTGTCTGTAAACAATTGTTGGAAAAATGACTTGTGTCATGCACAAAGTAGATGTCCTGACCAACTTGCCAAAACTATAGTTTGTGAACAAGACATTTGTGGAGTAGTTGAAAAACAAGTTTTAATGACTCCAGCCTAAGTGGATGTAAACTTCAACTGTAGATATTCCATGAAAAATCAGCCGTTTCCAGCTACAATAGTCATTTACAACATCAACAATGTCTACACTGATTTAATTTAATGTTATTTTAATGGACAAAAATCGACTTTTCTTTCAAAAACTGTACATTCCCCCTTTCTCTCACACACACACACACACACACATACACATACACATACACACACACACACACACACACACACACACACACACACACACACATACACACACGCATACATACATACATACATACACACATACACACATACACATATATACACACACACACATACATACACACATACATACACGCATACATACATACATACATACATACACACTGACATGATGTATTCTCTCCCATCAGAGGTGCAGAGCGTCCAGGTGAATGTTCCTCAGACAGAGAGGAGTACAGCTCTATATATATATATATATATGACATGATGTATTCTCTCCTATCAGAGGTGCAGGGCGTCCAGGTGAATGTTCCTCAGACAGAGAGGAGTACAGCTCTGTTTGCCTCCGTCATTCTGAAGTGTGATTACTCCACCTCCGCTAACCAGCAGGATGTCCAGGTCACCTGGCGATACAAGTCCTTCTGCAAGGACCCCATCCTGGAGTATTACTCCCAAGGTTAGTTATGGACCCTTTCCTAGTCTCCAGGTTAGTTATGGACCCTGTCCTAGTCCCCGGGTTAGTTATGGACCCTGTCCTAGTCCCCAGGTTAGTTATGGACCCTGTACTAGTCCCAAGGTTAGTTATGGACCCTGTACTAATCCCCGGGTTAGTTATGGACCCTGTACTAGTCCCCGGGTTAGTTATGGACCCTGTACTGTCTCCAGGTTAGTTATGGACCCTGTCCTAGTCTCCAGGTTAGTTATGGACCCTGTCCTAGTCCCCAGGTTAGTTATGGACCCTGTCCTAGTCCCCAGGTTAGTTATGGACCCTGTCCTAGTCCCCAGGTTAGTTATGGACCCTGTCCTAGTCCCAAGGTTAGTTATGGACCCTGTCCTAGTCCCCAGGTTAGTTATGGACCCTGTCCTAGTCCCCAGGTTAGTTATGGACCCTGTACTAGTCCCCGGGTTAGTTATGGACCCTGTACTAGTCTCCAGGTTAGTTATGGACCCTGTCCTAGTCTCCATGTTAGTTATGGACCCTGTCCTAGTCTCCAGGTTAGTTATGGACCCTGCCCTAGTCCCCAGGTTAGTTATGGACCCTGTCCTAGTCCCCAGGTTAGTTATGGACCCTGTCCTAGTCCCCAGGTTAGTTATGGACCCTGTCCTAGTCCCAAGGTTAGTTATGGACCCTGTCCTAGTCCCCAGGTCAGTTATGGACCCTGTCCTAGTCCCCAGGTTAGTTATGGACCCTGTCCTAGTCCCCAGATTAGTTATGGACCCTGTCCTAGTCCCCAGGTTAGTTATGGACCCTGTCCTAGTCCCCAGGTTAGTTATGGACCCTGTACTAGTCTCCAGGTTAGTTATGGACCCTGTACTAGTCTCCAGGTCAGTTATGGACCCTGTCCTAGTCCCCAGGTTAGTTATGGACCCTGTCCTAGTCCCCAGGTTAGTTATGGACCCTGTCCTAGTCCCCAGGTTAGTTATGGACCCTGTACTAGTCCCCAGGTTAGTTATGGACCCTGTCCTAGTCCCCAGGTTAGTTATGGACCCTGTCCTAGTCCCCAGGTTAGTTATGGACCCTGTCCTAGTCCCCAGGTTAGTTATGGACCCTGTCCTAGTCCACAGGTTAGTTATGGACCTTGTCCTAGTCCACAGGTTAGTTATGGACCTTGTCCTAGTCCCCAGGTTAGTTATGGACCCTGTCCTAGTCCCCAGGTTAGTTATGGACCCTGTCCTAGTCCCCAGGTTAGTTATGGACCCTGTCCTAGTCTCCAGGTTAGTTATGGACCCTGTCCTAGTCTCCAGGTTAGTTATGGACCCTGTACTAGTCTCCAGGTTAGTTATGGACCCTGTACTAGTCTCCAGGTTAGTTATGGACCCTGTACTAGTCCCCAGGTTAGTTGTGGACCCTGTACTAGTCCCCAGGTTAGTTATGGTGGAAGTGAAGGGAACTGGCCTGGAGCTGGGTTTGAGAGTTGGGCTACATGCTAACTAGTTGGGCTACAGTTTGACGGTGTATATAGGCAAATTCTAAGGTTGTTAGTGGTTGGGTAGATGAGTTTGCTTTAGTGTTTTCTTCAGGTTTGTAGTGAGGCCCAAACTTCCTGTCTCACTCTAGAACCTGAAATATGAATTAAATTACTGGTAATGTACAGTAACACTCACTTCTGAATGAAACATATCTCCCTCTATAGCGTACCAGAATGCTCTGCAGCTGGGTCAGGACCCGGCCAATGACTGCCCAGACCGCCAGCGCACGGTGAGGATCATCGTCCAGAAGAGAGGCTCCAACGAGGCCATACTGGGCACAGAGTACCGGGAACGCAAGATCTCCGTCCAGAACAGTGAGTCTAGACAGCCTTGTGTTGCAACATTCCAGTAACTTCCCCTAAATCCCCCAGTTTGATAGAAATCCTGGTGGGAGAATTCCAAATTCCCTGCTTAAATCCCTCCTGATACCGGAAGTCATCCAACCTGGGCATTTCTGGAAAACCTGGGATTTTTAGGAACGTTACTGGAATTCTGTAACTTTAATCCAGTCACAATGTCACACCTGCGTTAACTAATCCAAATAGTGGTGGAATACAACAACAATGTGAAATGACTGGAGGTTCCCAGAAGAATGGATTGAGAAACAACGTGTGAATGTGTGCTGTTTGTTGCTAAGCTGACATGTTTTGACGTTGTTGGGCCTGTCTTCCCCCACAGAGGCTGACCTGGTGATCAATGAGATCATGTGGTGGGACAACGGAGTTTACTACTGTTCTGTGGAAGCCACGGGAGACACCAGCGGCGGCTTGGATGGCGTGATCCAACTCATGGTCTACAGTAGGTTGACCACGACCACAGCTATGACCACAACCTGGGCCGTGTTCATAAAGCGTCTCTGAGTCAGAGTGCTGATCTAGGATCAGGTCCTTCCTGTCCATGTCATCTGATTCGTTAAGATGTCTTTCCTGTCCATGTCATCTGATTCGTTAAGATGTCTTTCCTGTCCATGTCATCTGATTCGTTAAGAGGTCCTTCCTGTCCATGTCTTCTGATTCGTTAAGAGGTCCTTCCTGTCCATGTCATCTGATTCGTTAAGAGGTCCTTCCTGTCCATGTCATCTGATTCGTTAAGATGTCTTTCCTGTCCATGTCATCTGATTCGTTAACTTCTTACGGCTGAAATCCCGTTAACGGGATCGATTTGACAACAGCCAGTGAAAGTGCAGGGCGCCAAATTCAAACAACAGAAATCTCATAATACTTGAATGTTTGAGGAATTTTAAATAGCTTCTTATGGCTGTTGGCAGTATTGAGTAGCTTGGATGAATAAGGTGCCCAGAGGTGCCCAGAGTAAACTGTCTGCTACTCAGGCCCAGTTGCTAATATATGCATATTATTAGTATATTTGGATATAATATAAAACACTCTGAAGTTTCTAAAACTGTTTGAATGATGTGTGAGTATAACAGAACTCATATGGCAGGCAAAAACCTGAGAAAAAATCCAACCAGGAAGTGGGAAATCTGAGGTTTGTAGATTTTCAAGTATATGCCTATCCAAGATAGTGTAAATTTGGTCCGATTGTACTTCCTAAGTCTTGGGGATGAGGTAGTTGGGTGTGCTATTTACAGATGGGCTGTGTACAGGTTCAGTGATCGATCGGTAAGCTGCTCTGACAGCTGATGCTTAAAGTTAGAGAGTGAGATATAAGTCTCCAGCTTCAGTGATTTTTGAAATTCATTCCAGTCATTGGCAGCAGAAAACTGGAAGGAAAGGAGGCCAAAGTAGATGTTGGCTTTGGGGATGACCAGTGAAATATACCTGCTGGAGCGTGTGCTACGGGTGGGCGTTGCTATGGTGACTAGTGAGCTGAGATAAGGCGGGGCTTTACCTAGCAAAGACTTATAGATGACCTGGAGCCAGTGGGTTAGGCAACAAATATGTAGCGAGGGCCAGCCAACGAGGGCATTCAGGTTTCAGTGGTGGGTAGTATATGAGGCTTTGTTGACAAAACGGATGGCACTGTGATAGACTGCACCTAGTTTGCTGAGTAGAGTTGGAGGCTAATTTGTAAATGGCATCGCCGAAGTCAAGGATCGGTAGGATAGTCAGTTTTACGAGGGTATGTTTGGCAGCATGAGTGAAGGATGCTTTGTTGAGAAATAGGAAGCCAATTCTAGATTTAATTTTGGATTGGAGATGCTTAATGTGAGTCTGGAAGGAGAGTTTACAGTCTAACCAGACACCTAGGTATTTGTAGTTGTCCACATATTCTAAGTCAGAACCCTCCAGAGTAGTGATGCTAGACGGGGGTGCGGGCAGCGATCGGTTGAAGAGCATACATTTAGTTTTACTATCATTGAAAAGCAGTTGGAGGCCACGGAAGGAGTGTTGTATGGCATTGAAGCTCATCTGGAGGTTTGTTAACACAGTGTCCAAAGAAGGGCCAGATGTATACAGAATGGTGTCGTCTGCGTAGAGGTGGATCAGAGAATCACCAGCAGCAAGAGCGACATCATTGATGTTTACAGAGAAAAGACTCTGCCCGAGAATTTAACCCTGAGGCACCCCAGAGGTCCGGACAGCAGGTCCTCCGATTTGACACACTGAACTCTATCCGAGAAGTAGTTGGTGAACCAGGCGAGGCAATCATTTGAGAAACCAAGGCTTATTGAGTCTGCCGATAAGAATGCGATGATTGACAGTTGAAAGCCTTGGCCAGGTCGATGGATACGGCTGTACAGTATTGTCTTTTGCCGATTGTGGTTATGATATCGTTTAGAACCCTGAGCGTGGCTGAGGTGCACCCGTGACCAGCTCGGAAACCAGATGGCATAGTGGAGAAGGTACGGTGGGATTCAAAATAGTCGGTGATCTGTTTGTTAACTTGGCTTTCGGAGATTTGAGAAAGGCAGGGCAGGATGAAGCTAGGTCTATAACAGTTTGGGTCTAGAGTGTCTCCCCCTTTGAAGAGGGGGATGACCGTGGCAGCTTTCCAATCTTTGGGGATCTCAGACGATACAAAAGAGAGGTTGAACAGGCTAGTAATAAGGGTTGCAACAATTTTGGCGGGTCATTTTAGAAAGAGAGGGTCCAGATTGTCTAGTCCTGCTGATTTGTAGGGGTCCAGATTTTTCAGCTCTTTCAGAACATCAGCTGTCTGGATTTGGGTGAAGGAGAAGTGGGGAGGGGGGCTTGGGAAAGTTTCTGCGGGGGGTACAGAGCTGTTGGCTGGGGTAGGGTTAGCCAGGTGGAAAGCATGGCCAGCTGTAGAAAAATGCTTATTGAAATGATTGATTATCACAGATTTATGTTTTCATGTCATCTTATTCATTAGGAGAAGCCAAAGCTTATATCAGCACTAGTCCTACTGTGAAGCACTTTGTAAATACGGACCCTGGTGGGAATGGACTCTAAATGAAGTGACATGGGTATAAGTGCATGTCTGTTTCCTGACCTAGTAAGTATCATCTGATGTAATGATTTCCTGTGTTGTGGCTGTCTCCAGACTGGCTGACGGTGCTGTTCATAGTGATTGGAGCTCTGCTCCTCATCCTGCTCTTCTGTATCTGCTGCTGCCAGTGTTGTCCTCAGAGGTGCTGCTGCTACGTCCGCTGCCCCTGCTGCCCACAGACCTGCTGCTGTCCTGAGAAAGGTAGGGAAGGGCCTCTGTCTGTCCCTGCTGTCCCTGCTGCCCACAGACCTGCTGCTGTCCTGAGAAAGGTAGGGAAGGGCCTCTCTGTCTGTCCCTGCTGCCCACAGACCTGCTGTCCTGAGAAAGGTAGGGAAGGGCCTCTCTCTGTCCCTGCTGCCCACAGACCTGCTGTCCTGAGAAAGGTAGGGAAGGGCCTCTCTGTCTGCCCCTGCTGCCCACAGACCTGCTGTCCTGAGAAAGGTAGGGAAGGGCCTCTCTGTCTTCTCCATCTCACCTCTTCCTCTGTGTCTCTCTCTCTCCAGCGGTGATGCAGCACAGGATGATGAAGGATGCCCAGAGGGCCATGGGTCCATGGATGGGAGGTCAGCCCATCTACAGCCCCATGAGCCACGGATCCTCACAGATGAACCCTCTGCTGTATGCAGGTTAGTACCACACACACACACACACACACAGCAGAGCTATGCTTCTGATCTTCTAAATGTGTTTTAAACAAATCCATATTTGTCACTTATCATGGTTTTCTCTGTCCCATCAGGCTCCCAATCAGGGAAGAGCATCGCCATGGCCCCCATGCCCCTACCCCCTCCCCCATCTGGCTACAACATGCCCCCCAGTGTCCACGCTGCCAGCATCTACGGCAACCAACATCCCGGCAACAAGCAGATGCTGGACTACCTGGAGAGCCAGGTGAGGGGCATGGATGGGACCAGCCCCATGATGCAGCCCCAAACCCACCACCAGCAGCTCCAGATGATACCCCCTCCCCCTCAGCACATGATGCCCCAGCACGTCCCCTTCTCAGCGGGTCCTCCCAGCATGCTCTCTGGCCTGGACGACGGGGCCGTGGAGTACCGGGGGATCATCCAGATGCCTCCCATCGTAGAGCAGCCTGGACGAGGAGGTCGGAGAGGGGGCCAGCCGCCGCTTGCTCCTAAAACACGTCCACCCAGCTCCAGAGGAAGCAGCCGCAGCGAGAGTCGCTTCACCAGTCACCGTGACGACCGCAGCGAAGCCAGCGGGCGCCGTTACCCGTCGCCGTCAAGGAGCCGTGGCATGCCAAGGAGCTACAGTGAAGACTTTCTGGACGGGGAGAGCCGGGGGGCGCGGGGTCGAATGGGTTCACGTGACGACCTCAGCGACAGGGTCCCTCGATCCCGCTCCAGAGACGACCTGTTCGAGGAGCAGCGTCGCGCCCCGCCTCCCAGCAACTACTCCCGCTCCCGCAGAGGGTCGTTCAGTTCAGATGAGGATGAAAACAGCAGGAGAGGAGAGGGCAGAGGTCACCGGAGAGGAGGAGGAGGAGAGATGTATTCAGACATTCCGCCCAGCTATTCTGAATACGAGCCGGGACAGAAACCACCAAGGAAGAATGAGCGTTACTCTGTTAAAACTCTGCTTTAGTTAGTACACTGAATACACACTCCTAAACACAAACCACACACACACACAAACCACACACACACACACACACTCACACAACCCCTTCAAAAGCATTTACCATCTGACAATGGCATTTGATCCATGCCTTCAATTACACATAATCATATAATCACGCAGATATGAAAGAATCACTCACAAAGACACACTGGTGCACACTACTTGGTTTCGTCACTTCTTCCATTCAGGGAGCCTTTAATTAATCTGTCCCGCTACAGGGCAAGAGTTCTGGCAGGGGCACTTTGGTCATCTGATCTGGGCTCTCACTGGCTACCTCTCCTCTCCTTCTGCTGAATGGCATTACAACAGCCCCCTCTGCTGGTTGAACGCTCTCAGTGCAGATAAGTGCCCAATCTTAACAATCTGTTGTGCAAACAAAAGCTGTGTGTACAGTACAGTAGTCAGCCAGTGAGTCAGCCCTCAACAGTAGATGAGCAGTTTGAAAGGCTCAGCAATGGGAAATCAGAGACTGTAGAAAGAGCTGAGGTTGGGCAATTTTGCAGAGCTAAACAACTGTCTCAGGTCACACTGTCATGTCCTCCTCCACCCTCTATCTCCTCATATTGTGCTATTCTAATTAGAGGTCGACCGATTATGGTTTTTCAACACCGATACCGATTATTGGAGGACCAAAAAAAGACGATACCGATTAATCGGCCAACTTTTATTATTTATTTTTTTATTATTTAAAATTTTTAAAAGTTATTTATTTGTAATAATGACAATTACAACAATACTGAATGAACACTTTAACTTAATATAATACATCAATAAAAATCCATTTAGCCTCAAATAAATAATGAAACATGTTCAATTTGGTTTAAATAATGCAAAAACAAAGTGTTGGAGAAGAAAGTAAAAGTGCAATATGTGCCATGTGAAAAAGCTAACGTTTAAGTTCCTTGCTCAGAACATGAGAACATATGAAAGCTGGTGGTTTCTTTTAACATGAGACTTCAATATTCCAAGGTAAGAGGTTTTAGGTTGTAGTTAATACAGTATTTATAGGACTATTTCTCTATACCATTTGTATTTCATATACCTTTGACTATTGGATGTTCTTATAGGCACTATATATTGCCAGTGTAACAGTATAGCTTCCGTCTCTCTCCTCGTCCCTACCTGGGCTCGAACCAGGAACACACGAAAGTGCTGTTTGAATTAATGCTTACGAGCCTGCTGCTGCCTACCATCGCTCAGTCAGACTACTCTATCAAATCAGACTTAATTACAACATAACACACAGGAATACGAGCCTTTGGTCATTAATATGGTTGAATCCAGAAACTATCATTTCGAAAACAAAACATTTATTATTTCAGTGAAATACGGAACCGTTCGGTATTTTATCTAACTGGTGGCATCCATGAGTCTAAATATTCCTGTTACATTGCACAACCTTCAATGTTATGTCATAATTACGTAAAATTCTGGCGAATTAGTTCGCAATGAGCCAAGCTGCCCAAACTGTTGCATATACCCTGACTCTGTGTGCAATGAACAATTTCACCTGGTTAATATTACCTGATAACCTGGATTTCTTTTAGCTAAATATGCAGGTTTAAAAATATATACTTCTGTGTATTGATTTTAAGAAAGGCATTGGTGTTTATGGTTAGGTACAGTCGTCCAACGATTGTGCTTTTTTCGCAAATGCGCTTTTGTTAAATCATTCCCCAGCGTTGCATCGATTATATGCAACGCAGGACACGCTAGATAAACGAGTAATATCATCAACCATGTGTAGTTAGTTATAACTAGTGATTATGATTGATTGTTTTTTATAAGATAAGTTTAATGCTAGCTAGCAACTTACCTTGGCTTCTACTGCATTCGCGTAACAGGCAGGCTCCTCGTGGAGTGCACTGAGAGGCAGGTGGTTAGAGCGTTGGACTAGTTAACGGTAAGGTTGCAAGATTGGATCCCCCGAGCTGACAAGGTGAAAATCTGTCGTTCTGCCCCTGAACAAGGCAGTTAACCCACCGTTCCTAGGCCATCATTGAAAATAAGAATGTGTTCTTAACTGACTTGCCTAGTTAAATAAAGGTATAAAAAATACATTTAAATCGGCAAAATCGTCGCCCAAAAATACAGATTTCCGATTGTTATGAAAACTTGAAATCGGCCCTAATTAATCGGTCGACCTCTAATTCTAATGGGGAAAGAGAGGGATGAATGACAACATATGAAAGAGATGAAGTTTGGCAATTATGTAGAACTAAGCAATTGTCTTTGGTCAGCGGCCATGTTGTCCTCCTCCTTCACTTTCGCCCTCTTGTTTTCCTCCATCCGCCCTACATCTCTCCATCTTGTATTATCCTAACGGGGAAAGAAAGGACTAAACGAGAGAAATGAATGACAACATATGAAAGACGTAGAAAGCACGAATGATAGCTGGCGGCGTGCAAGTCGACATGTCGATCTGATTTTCCAGATTCTAGAACTAGGACTCTAGAACGTTTACAATTTCTTTAACGTTTTTGAAGGTACTACACACAACATTTTATTTGTATCATTGCCATAACATTAACAGATGAGAATAATACATAATATGCCTTATTTAATTGTTTGTCAAAAGTAAACCAGAAAACAAAATGTGTTTCCTGTTTGTTTTTAGCCATAGCCAATGTAGGCTTGTACTCCATGATCACTCAGGTCCCTTTTCTACATGTTGTACATGTAAATAGTTTTGAACTGTGTGCTCTGTCTGGACATCTTGACTTGTGAATATTCAGTTATGTATGTATCGATATGGCTCAGGATATTTAAAATGTGAGAAAAATGAGCAAAAACGATGTGCTGTTACGTGAAGTCAGTTTGCTTGGGGACTTATCCTATTAGAGAAAGCAAAACCACCACCATCTCCTCAGGGTGAACTAGGCTTTGATGTGAAGATCACAGCTGTATGATTTGATGTCTCTGGATAGAAAATGGTGTTGGTGTAAGTTACTCCCTCTTAGGGACAATGAAGGAAATGTTTTCAATAAAGTTATTTTATAGATACCTTTTGTGTACAGGTGTCTTCTTCACCCAACTGGTTTCCATTTCAAACATGCTGGAGGCAAATGACACTCACACACTGACACCCAACAGGCTGGCCTATAGGACACACAGACACTAGGAAGCTCCTCCATTGTCCAGTAAGTTACACAGACAGTGAATGCCTGCTTCAGACCTATATATGATCACCTTTGTGTTGTGATCAGATTAGCTCAAGGCAAGGTAAAGACAAATTGGCAGAATTGATTTGTCAAATTACATTCAGGGTCAAAGGCCATCCATATAAGATGTGTGCCATGGGATGTCATACTCGCTTGTGATTAATTTATTCAATATAACAAAGTTAGCAGGAATTAAATGCATATTTTTTTATTTAACATTTACCCTGTGTTGAAAATGTTAACTTGAAAAGCCACTGCTTTGCAAGAGGATTGTACAATTTGTGTAAATATTCGTCACCAAATTCGTGTGCGGCTGCGTGGCTGAAGAACACGTCGCATGAATGATGACGTTTTGGCAAAACAGGCATCGCTTTGCCACGTCGGTCTCTGTGTGCTACTAGTGACTGTAGCTAGCTACTGTTGCACTGCAAACAGACTCGTTTTTAACCGTATGTTTGTTGTTGGAGGTAAACCGATATAACGTCCTGTGTGTTTATAAGTAGCACACAACCCCCGTCCCCGCTAAAACCTATGAATATATTCCCTTTTAAGACGAGAGAAATGTTCGCTCCTGTCTCGGCTTGTCAACCCACAATTGACTGATGCATCCGTGTCCATACCATCCGCTTTTTGTCAATGTTGTGTGAGTATTCTGTTTAATTCCTGCACGAGTAGCTAATTAGCTAGCTGTTTTTGTATACGATGCATACTATTAAACATAATATACCCAGGCTAGCTAACTTCCCCCATTTGAAATGATGAATCCTGTGCATTGTCTCGTGTCTCTATAATAACAAATAACAGTTCGATCATGTCCAATAACACACAAAAACTAGCTAGCACCGTTCGTTAGGTAGCTTGACAATGTTACTGAAAATATCTAGCTAGCTACAAATTGCTTATACATATCTAGTTAAATGTGTAGTAAGTACAATATGTGTTTAGCTAGCTAACTTTAGCTACGTGTCTTGAAAATACAACTTTTCAACTTCTATGAGAATGTTTCATCTTCTTGAATGTTATAAAGTAGTTAGAAATTCGATGTTCTGCCATTTGGGAATATTGCACTCTCAATACAAGTGTCAGACTTGTGTAACAGTTGCCTATAATATTGTAACAGCTTCTATCAGCCACAGTTTACCACGAACTGTCATAAAGCCGTTACTTTATTGCGCATGCCTTCTGATCTGATTTCCGCATTTTGCAAAGTTGAAAAACTGCAGTTTCGATACAACACTACATACAGTACAGTCATGCTTAAGAAAGTGTTGCCTGAGAACAGTAGCTAGCTATGTTTGCAGATAGGCTACTCTGATCTGATGCGAGCATGGCTAAAGTGGATGTTTCTAATGCCGTTATCACTCATCATCACCAGCAACATTAGTACATTGAAGGACAGCCTAGCTAGTCTAAGTTGACTGGCACCTTTGCATCCCTTCCCTGCTCCTCCAGTAGTCAAGGTTGTAGTGTACTGGACTAGCCAGCTACCTTTGTTTTGTGGTTGTGGGCATTGTCTCTCTCCCTAACTCCTTTCTGTTCAGTCTCCCTTAGTGGAATGGCTGTGTGTGGATTGTTCCAGCAAACTATACATTAGCCTATGTACAGCCACTAGGAAGCTCCTCAATTATACACACACACACACACACACACACACACACAGACACAGACAAAGGTAATTGCGATAACCTGGTTTGCTTATCTCTTGTTCTATAACCGTGGCATCTACAGTAGCTACGGTTGTTGTCTCACCTGGCTGCCATTGTAAAGTGTGTTTGGTGACTGTGTGCTTGTACATGCATTCGATACCTGTCTGTGTGTGTTGCCTGTCTGTGTGTGTTGCCTGTCTGTGTGTGTTGCCTGTCTGTCTGTGTGTGATATTTGCCTGTCTGTCTGTGATGTTTGTCTCTGTGTCTGTGTGTGATTTTTGTTTGTCTGTCTGTGTGTCTGGTCTGTTTGTCTGTCTGTGTGTCTGGTCTGTTTGTCTGTCTGTGTGTGTTTGATGCCTCTGTCTGTCTGTCTCTGTCTGTCTGTGTGTGATGCTTCTCTGTCTGTCTGTGTGTGATGCCTCTCTGTCTGTCTGTGTGTGATGCCTCTCTGTCTGTCTGTGTGTGATGCCTCTCTGTCTGTGTGTGTGATGCCTCTCTGTCTGTGTGTGTGATGCCTGTCTGTGTGTGATGTCTGTCTGTGTGTGATGCCTCTCTGTGTCTGTCTGTGTGTGATGCCTGTCTGCCTGTCTGTGTGTGTGTTTGCCTGCCTGCCTGTCTGTCTGACTGTGTGATGCCTGTCTGTCTGACTGTGTGATGCCTGTCTGTCTGTGTGTGTGATGCCTGTCTGTCTGTGTCTGTGATACCTGTCTGTCTGTGTGATGCCTGTCTGTCTGTCTCTGTGTGTCTAATGTCTGTCTGTCTGTCTGTCTGACTGTGTGTGATGCCTTGTCTGTCTCTGTGTGTCTGTGTCTAATTCCTGTCTGTCTCTCTGTCTGTCTGTGTGTGAAGTCTCTCTGTCTGTCTGTGTGTGATGCCTGTCTGCCTGTGTGTGTGATGCCTGTGTGTGATGTCTGTCTGTGTGTGATGCCTGTCTGTGTGTGATGCCTGTCTGTCTGTGTGATGTTTGCCTGCCTGTCTGTCTGTCTGTGTGATGTTTGCCTGCCTCTCTGTCTGACTGTGTGATGCCTGTCTGTCTGTCTGTCTGTGTGTGATGCCTGTCTGTCTGTCTGTCTGTCTGTGTGTGTGATGCCTGTCTGTGTGTGTGATGTTTGCCTGCCAGTCTGTCTGTCTGTGATACCTGTCTGTCTGTGTGATGCATGTCTGTCTGTCTCTGTGTGTCTGTGTCTAATGCCTGTCTGTCTGTGATGTCTGTCTGTCTGTGTGTGATACCTGTCTGTCTGTGTGATGCCTGTCTGTCTGTCTCTGTGTGTCTGTGTCTGTCTGTCTGTCTGTCTGTCTGTGTGTCTCTGTGATGCCTGTCTGTGATCAGTCTGAGGATGTCGTCTTATGTAAAGTTGCATGACCCTGGGTGCTAGACTGTGGTGATGTTGTCCTACCAGTAACCCAGGACCTATTCACCCACCTCTGTTCTATTGACTCTGACCTAGTCTGGCCTTGTCTTGTCACCATCTTCCCCAGGGCTGCGTTCAGTAGGACACCATGTTCTGGAAAGTTTAGACAGAAATACATTGTTTATCCTACGTCATATCATCCTACGTGCCTCTCCGATGAGAAGAGTAGCGACTCATTCATGGCATGTTTTTTTCAGGAGACGTCTATCTGCAACGTGTGTGTGTACACATTCTGTCCTTTATTGGGACTGTTCTTTATTGCACCTGGGTTGTGTTCATTAGAGCACACACTATAACAAAATGGGTTGCAATGTGCACATGTTCAGATCGTATTCTACCTCCCTGTTTGACTCTGTTTTCTAACGTGTTGTGCCTAATGAACATGACCCTGACGTTGTTTTCTCTCTCTGTCCGTCTCTCCAGTGGCCTGGCTGTGTTGGGCCGGGCTGTGAGGTGGTGCTGGTCTCTGGGTCTAGGTGGAGAGGCAGTAGCAGGGGGTGTTGAGGTGGTGCCTGGCCATGCCCGGGGGCCGCAGGGGGCCAAGTAGACAACAGCTGAGCCGCTCTGCTCTGCCCTCCCTGCAGACTCTGGTGGGGGGCAGCCTCGGCAACGGACTCAGAAACAGGTTAGGATAAGAACACAGATATTGTCCACACACACACACACACACACACACACACACACACAGATGGGGTAAAGTAGTGTACTACAACAAGCAGACATAACCCTCCTACCCCACCAAACACAAACAGGCCTACATGATTTATTGAGCCAAGCCTTATGGGAAGTTAAATGTGTAGTTCTAGGCTATTTGATCACACCTTCTGTTTTTAAAATGTTACTGTGTCTCCATCTACCATGAGACGGTCACAGCTTCTTCCTTCCCGTCCTGACTGTGATTTAACATTCAAACATAATTAGTGTTAGTCCTGTAGATGATTGGTGTGAGTGAGGGGGGTGGAGTCAGATTATTAATACCACACCTCCTCTGAGGAGGAAGAAGGTATGCCAGCTCAGATCAACACCGATGAGGAAGAGGCATCGAGATCATTTCACTTCCTTTGTTCTGTTCTTTTCTCGCCACAACATGTTCTCCTTTCCCTGACTGTTAATCACATTCCTGCGTTCTCCAGTAGTAGCCTGGTGGACTCGTTCTCCAGTAGTAGTCTGGGGGACTCGTTCTCCAGTAGCAGTCTGGGGGACTCGTTCTCCACTAGTAGTCTGGGGGACTCGTTCTCCAGTAGTAGTCTGGGGGACTCGTTCTCCACTAGTAGTCTGGGGGACTCGTTCTCCAGTAGCAGTCTGGGGGACTCGTTCTCCACTAGTAGTCTGGGGTACTCGTTCTCCAGTAGTAGTCTGGGGGACTCGTTCTCCAGTAGTAGTCTGGGGGACTCGTTCTCCACTAGTAGTCTGGGGGACTCGTTCTCCACTAGTAGTCTGGGGGACTCGTTCTCCACTAGTAGTCTGGGGGACTCGTTCTCCACTAGTAGTCTGGGGGACTCGTTCTCCAGTAGTAGTCTGGGGGACTCGTTCTCCAGTAGTAGTCTGGGGGACTCGTTCTCCAGTAGTAGTCTGGGGGACTCGTTCTCCAGTAGTAGTCTGGGGGACTCGTTCTCCAGTAGCAGTCTGGGGGACTCGTTCTCCACTAGTAGTCTGGGGGACTCGTTCTCCAGTAGCAGTCTGGGGGACTCGTTCTCCACTAGTAGTCTGGGGGACTCGTTCTCCACTAGTAGTCTGGGGGACTCGTTCTCCACTAGTAGTCTGGGGGACTCGTTCTCCACTAGTAGTCTGGGGGACTCGTTCTCCACTAGGAGTCTGGGGGACTCGTTCTCCACTAGTAGTCTGGGGGACTCGTTCTCCACTAGTAGTCTGGGGGACTCGTTCTCCACTAGTAGTCTGGGGGACCCGTTCTCCAGTAGCAGTCTGGGGGACCCGTTCTCCAGTAGTAGTCTGGGGGACTCGTTCTCCAGTAGCAGTCTGGGGGACTCGTTCTCCAGGGAGCAGTCTGGGGGACTCGTTCTCCAGGGAGCAGTCTGGGGGACTCGTTCTCCAGGGAGCAGTCTGGGGGACTCGTTCTCCAGGGAGCAGTCTGGGGGACTCGTTCTCCAGGGAGCAGTCTGGGGGACTCGTTCTCCAGGGAGCAGTCTGGGGGACTCGTTCTCCAGGGAGCAGTCTGGGGGACTCGTTCTCCAGGGAGCAGTCTGGGGGACTCGTTCTCCAGGGAGCAGTCTGGGGGACTCGTTCTCCAGGGAGCAGTCTGGCGGACTCGTTCTCCAGGGAGCAGTCTGGCGGACTCGTTCTCCAGGGAGCAGTCTGGCGGACTCGTTCTCCAGGGAGCAGTCTGGCGGACTCGTTCTCCAGGGAGCAGTCTGGCGGACTCGTTCTCCAGGGAGTGGTTGTCCGGCGGACTCAGATGCTCAGCACACTAACACTCAAGCTCAAGGCTACTCCAGAACCACAACACACCAGTAACCCCAGCTTCTCTCTATGCCCCCCTCCCTCCAGAACCACAACACGCCAGTAACCCCAGCTTCTCTCTATGCCCCCCTCCCTCCAGGAGCAGTAACTGTGTGGGTCTCTCTGCCCCGCCCCTCTCGGCCCTCATCACGCCGGAACCCGTCCGTCACTACCGGATCCCTGACCTCCCATTGGACAGCAGCCTGCTGTTTGAGTTCCTGCTCTTCCTCTACCTGTTGGTGGCGCTGTTTGTTCAGTATATTAATATCTACAGGACTGTGTGGTGGTACCCTTATAGTCACCCTGCTGCCTCCACCTCTCTGGTGAGTAGTAGTGAACACACACACACACACACACAGAGATAACCTACAACTCTGGTGAGTAGTAGTGAACACACACACACAGAGATAACCTACAATTCTGGTGAGTAGTAGTGAGCACACCTTCAGTCCGTTTGTTGTCTCCTCTCTGCAGAACTTCCATCTGATGGACTACCACCTGGCTATCTTCATCACAGTGATGCTGGCCAGGAGACTGGTGTGGACTATAGTGTCAGAGGTATCTTTCTCTACCTCTCTACCTCTCTCTCGTGTTATCTCTCTATCTATCTCTTTCTACCTCTCATCTTCTCTCTCTTTACCTCTCTCTCTCTTTACCTCTCTCTCTCTTTATCTCTCTCTCTTTCTACCTCTCTCTCTCTTTCTACCTCTCTCTCTTTATCTCTCTCTCTTTATCTCTCTCTCTTTATCTCTCTCTTTCTACCTCTCTCTCTCTCTACCTCTCTCTCTCTCTATCTCTCTTTCTCTCTTTCTTCCTCTACCTCTCTCTCTTTCTACCTCTCTCTCCCTTCCTCAACTTTATCTGCCTATTCATCAGCTGTTTCTAAACTGGTTGCATCATGTTTGTGGTGTAGTAGTAGGGATGGGAGTGAACTCGTTTCTAGTATTTAGGCCTACGCTGATCCTCCTTGTTGCATCGTTCGTGTGTGACTGGCTTAGTATTGTTGTGTCTGGACTCTGGCCAGGGTTGTGTGTGTTTGACTGACTTGTGCTTTATATTGAGGATTGTGGTCTTGTTATGTTCGAGTTAAGAGCTTAGTGTGTAGCAATGCATTGTGGTTGATTGTGCTGTCTGTCGGTGGATCGTGTTTGTATAACCTCTAACCTGTGCGTGTGTTTCTCTGTCTGTCTCCCCCCCCCCCCCCCCCACCAGGCGTCTCAGACCAGTCCATGTTCCTTGGTGCGGTACGTGGTTCTGATCGCAGCACGGCTCAGCCTCCTCACTCTGTGTGGCTGGGTTCTCTGTTGGACCCTGGTCAACCTGTTCAAGAACCACTCGGTGCTCAACCTGCTCTTCCTTGGATACCCGTGAGTGTCTGTGTTGAGAGAGCGGAGCTACCAGAGGTTTCAGACTAGTTACTGTAGGACAGCAGCTCTACAGTTGATGTGTCAGTAGTCTGGTGGTTTGATTCAGAGATGGTGTGTTTACTGGGAAGTAGTGTGTTTTATTGTTCTCCATTATCTAGTTGATCAGTGTCATATTCTCCATTATCTAGTTGATCAGTGTCATATTCTCCATTATCTAGTTGATCAGTGTCATATTCTCCATTATCTAGTTGATCAGTGTCATATTCTCCATTATCTAGTTGATCAGTGTCATATTCTCCATTATCTAGTTGATCAGTGTCATATTCTCCATTATCTAGTTGATCACAGTGTCATATTCTCCATTGTCTAGTTGATCAGTGTCATATTCTCCATTGTCTAGTTGATCAGTGTCATATTCTCCATTATCTAGTTGATCAGTGTCATATTCTCAATTATCTAGTTGATCAGTGTCATATTCTCCATTATCTAGTTGATCAGTGTCATATTCTCCATTGTCTAGTTGATCAGTGTCATATTCTCCATTATCTAGTTGATCAGTGTCATATTCTCCATTATCTAGTTGATCAGTGTCATATTCTCCATTATCTAGTTGATCAGTGTCATATTCTCCATTATCTAGTTGATCAGTGTCATATTCTCCATTATCTAGTTGATCAGTGTCATATTCTCCATTATCTAGTTGATCACAGTGTCATATTCTCCATTGTCTAGTTGATCAGTGTCATATTCTCCATTATCTAGTTGATCAGTGTCATATTCTCCATTGTCTAGTTGATCAGTGTCATATTCTCCATTATCTAGTTGATCAGTGTCATATTCTCCATTGTCTAGTTGATTTAACACATGGTTCTTTATCTCCCATTGTCCTCTCTCTCTCTTTCTCTCTCCTCTCTCTTTCATTTTTCTCTTTCGCTCTCTCCTTTTTCTCTCTCTCTCTTTCATCCCTGTCTCTCTGTGCGACAGGTTTGGGGTGTATGTTCCCCTGTGTTGCTTCCATCAGGAGAGTAGGGCCCAGCCAGTGCCTTCAGACTGTGGTTACTCAGACCAGGACCTGTCCCATGGGCCCTTCTTCAGGTAAACATAAACACACACACTCCCCTTATTCAGGTAAACACTCATAAACACACACACTCCCCTTATTCAGGTAAACACTCATAAACACACACACTCCCCTTATTCAGGTAAACACTCATAAACACACACACTCCCCTTATTCAGGTAAACATAAACACACACACTCCCCTTATTCAGGTAAACATAAACACACACACTCCCCTTATTCAGGTAAACATAAATACACACACTCCCCTTATTCAGGTAAACACTCATAAACACACACACTCACTCCCCTTATTCAGGTAAACATAAACACACACACTCCCCTTATTCAGGTAAACACTCAAACACACACTCCCCTTATTCAGGTAAACACTCATAAACACACACACTCCCCTTATTCAGGTAAACACTCATAAACACACACACTCCCCTTATTCAGGTAAACATAAACACACACACTCCCCTTATTCAGGTAAACATAAACACACACACTCCCCTTATTCAGGTAAACATAAACACACACACTCCCCTTATTCAGGTAAACATAAACACACATGCTCCTCTTATTCAGGTAAACATAAACACACACTCCCCTTATTCAGGTAAACACTCATAAACACACACACTCCCCTTATTCAGGTAAACACTCATAAACACACACACTCCTCTTATTCAGGTAAACATAAACACACACGCTCCCCTTATTCAGGTAAACATAAGCACACACACTCCCCTTATTCAGGTAAACATAAACACACACACACTCCCCTTATTCAGGTAAACAAATGAAACCCCAGACTTCACTGTTGTCTCCCCCAGCCAAACACACCCTTCTGCTCAGACTGGGGGACAGAACATTGATTTAAAAAAAATGTCAATTAAAGTTCCCTGTGAAGTGGGTGGAATCAGAGGCAGTCAGGAACTCCTGATTTCTTCTCTCTCACAGCCTGGGACAGATTCCTCTTTGTTTGATTGTGTGAGTTTAGTCCGTGGTCTTTTCAGCTGACACCCCACCTAAAGGGTGGGCATTTTAAAGTACCATAGAGAGTACACTGCAAAGAGACAACAATGTGATATTCCTGTCATGTGACGTTTTCATAAATGCAATAATAGTGTCATTTGGCTTTTGTCTGATCTGTTTTATTTCTGTGTCTGTATTAATAATGTCAGTAGGAGCGCTGGGCCCCGTATCCACAAAGAGGCTCAGAGTAGAAAATTGCTCTTAAGTGCTGAGAATAGAGAATCTCCTGCTCTTATGGTTCAGTATACGAGCTATTGATGAAACCTCTAGTCGTAAGAGTCCTACCTAGTTGACAGATCTTTAGGACACCAGCTGTCCTAATCAATTACCAGTTACCAGCAGGCTTCTTCTTTATCAGAACCATTGTTTTAAAACAAGCTTCTTGATAATAGAGAAGGGCAGTGAGTCAGTGGTACTTTATTAGAACCATTGTTTTAAAACAAGCTTCTTGATAATAGAGAAGGGCAGTGAGTCAGTGGTACCTGCGCCTTAGTCAGGCAATTGCTTTGTAGATGTTGAAAGAATGTTTTGATATTTCTGTATGATAAATCTAGACTTAAATGCAACATTATTTTCAATTGTCATTTTTATTACAAAAAATGTACACCTTTTTCTCCCCAATTTTGTGGGATCCAATTGGTAGTTACAGTCTTGTCTCGTCGCTGCAACTACCGTACTGACTCGGGAGAGGCAAAGGTCAAGAGCTGTGCGTCCTCCGAAACACAACCCAACCAAGCCGCACTACTTCTTGACACAATGCCCGCTTAACCCGGAAGCCAGCCGCACCAATGTGTCGGAGGAAATGCCATACACCTGGCCACCGTGTCAGCGTGCACTGCGCCCGGCCCGTCACAGGAGTCGCTAGTGCGCGATGGGACAACGACATCCCTGCTGGCCAAACCCTTCCCCTAACCCGGACGACGCTGGGCCAATTGTGCGCCGCCCCATGAGTCTCCCGGTTGCGACACAGCCTGGACTCGAACCCAGAATCTCTAGTGGCACAGCGATGCACTGCGATGCTGAGCCTTAGACCGCTGCTCCGCTCATGAGGCGACGCAGCAGTATCTTTGACAGTGATTTCACACGAGGCCTATTTCACATAATATAATAAATCACATATTGTAGTTTTATTATTTCATTAACCTACATCATGTTACTTCTAGTTATCCCTTTGGAGCACAATATCACATTGTTAAAAAAGGTGCCCAAATTGGACATGCCTATAAGTTGGGCAGTTGAAGGCATCTAGGGCCTAATTATCGACCTTTCAAATGTCGTATGCAACATTATCATACATGATCAGAATGAGTTTTTTTTTTTTTAAATGGTTATGCTTGCCAACATATTCATCCACAGTTAAGAGAAGGAAGTGATCGTGTCATGTGACAAGGATATCAAACGTTTTATCAATGTTTTAATTGGGTTCAGAGCGAGGTATTATTCTCCATCCACTGTGGTTGTCTGACACATGCTATTGGGTTCAGAGCGAGGGATTATTCTCCATCCACTGTGGTTGTCTGACACATGCTATTGGGTTCAGAGCGAGGTATTATTCTCCATCCACTGTGGTTGTCTGACACATGCTATTGGGTTCACAGCGAGGGATTATTCTCCATCCACTGTGGTTGTCTGACACATGCTATTGGGTTCACAGCGAGGGATTATTCTCCATCCACTGTGGTTGTCTGACACATGCTATTGGGTTCACAGCGAGGGATTATTCTCCATCCACTGTGGTTGTCTGACACATGCTATTGGGTTCACAGCGAGGGATTATTCTCCATCCACTGTGGTTGTCTGACACATGCTATTGGGTTCACAGCGATTTGATTATTCTCCATCCACTGTGGTTATCTGACACATTCTATTGGGTTCAGAGCGATTTGATTATTCTCCATCCACTGTGGTTGTCTGACACATTCTATTGGGTTCACAGCGATTTGATTATTCTCCATCATTGGATGTTGCCAATTATTTTAATGATTACTTAATGGAAAACTTAGGCAGGAAATGCCAACAACGAACAGTGAGTGAGTCCATCGTATTCATACATAAAAAAAACTAATAATGAAACAATGTTTTTCTAAGTTATAATTTTGTGAAGTTGGTCTGGGAGAGGTGGAATAATTGTTATCGTTCAATAATGACAAACCTCCTGGCATTGACACCTTAGATGGAAAGCTACATAGGAGTGGCTCTAGAGTCGGCTACCATCCCATCTGTCATATCTTTAATCTGAGCCCCGAGGAAAGTCTTTGTCCTCAGGCCTGGAGGGAAGCCAAAGTCATTCCTCTACCCAAGAGTGGTAAAGTGGCTTTTACTGGTTCTAACAGCAGACCAATCAGCTGGCTGCCAGCTCTTAGCAAACTGTTGGGGGAATTGTTTTTGGCCAAATACAATGCTGTTTCTCTGTAAACAAATGAACAACAGACTTTCAGCATGCTTATAGAGAAGGGCACTCAATATGTACTGCACTGACACAAATGACTGACTGGTTGAAAGAAATTGATATTAAGAAGATTGTGGGAGCTGTACTGTTAGATTTCAGTGCAGCCTTTGATATTAAGAAGATTGTGGGAGCTGTACTGTTAGATTTTAGTGCAGCCTTTGATATTAAGAAGATTGTGGGAGCTGTACTGTTAGATTTCAGTGCAGCCTTTGATATTAAGAAGATTGTGGGAGCTGTACTGTTAGATTTCAGTGCAGCCTTTGATATTAAGAAGATTGTGGGAGCTGTACTGTTAGATTTTAGTGCAGCCTTTGATATTAAGAAGATTGTGGGAGCTGTACTGTTAGATTTCAGTGCAGCCTTTGATATTAAGAAGATTGTGGGAGCTGTACTGTTAGATTTCAGTGCAGCCTTTGATATTAAGAAGATTGTGGGAGCTGTACTGTTAGATTTCAGTGCAGCCTTTGATATTATTGACCATAACCTGTTTTTGAGAACTTGTGTGTTGTGGCTTTTCAACCTCTGCCATATTGTGGATTCAGAGCTATCTATCTAATAGAGCTCAGAGGGTTTTCTTTAATGGAAGCTTCTCTAATGTCAAACATGTAAATTGTGGTGTACCGCAGGGCAGCTCTCTAGGCCCTCTACTCTTTTCTATTTCTACCAATGACCTGGCACTGGCATTAAACAAAGCATGTGTGTCTATGTATGCTGATGATTCAACCATGTACACATCAGAAACCACAGCTAGTGAAGTCACTGAAACCCTTTACAAATAGTTGCAGTCTGTTTTGGAATGGGTGGCCAGTAATAAACTGGTCCTGAACATCTCTAAAACTAAGAGCATTGTATTTGGTACAAATCATTCCCTATGTTCTAGACCTAGTTAACCTGCAGCTGGCCCAGAACAAAGCAGAACGTCTTGCTCTTCATTGTAATCAGAGGGATAATATTAAAACTATGCATGTCCTATGCATGCCAGTCTCTCTTGGCTAAGAGCTGAGGGAAGACTGACTGCTAGGGCTGGGCGGTATACCGTATTTGACTATATACCAGTATTGATGCACGGACCGGTTTGGGTTTTTACTTTACCTTCTATAACGGTATTGAATGTTTGGTTTGTAAAAAGGGATACGCCGTGTGACACGCTCTTACCCCACCAGACATGCCACCAGGGGTCTTTTCACAGTTCCGAGGTCCAGAACATATTCAAGGAACCGTACAGTATTATACAGAACCATGAGCGCATGGAACTCCCATCTCATAAAAAAATAAAAAATAAAATAAAATATTTCACCTTATTTAACCAAGTAGGCCAGTTGAGAACAAGTTCTCATTTGCAACTGCGACATGGCCAAGATAAAGCAAATCAGTGCGACACAAACAACAGAGTTACACATGGAATAAATAAACATGCAGTCAATAACACAATAGAAAAGTCTATATACAATGTGTGCAAATAAGATAAGGGAGGTAAGGCAATAAATAGGCCATAGTGACGAAGTAAATTTCAAATTAGCAATTAAACACGAGTGATACCTGGAGACTGAAGAAAAAACTGGTCCTAGATCATTATTACTTCTCTCTTCTCCCTCCAGGCCTAAGGACTTCCTAGCATTACTAAGGGAGAACCTGAGAGAGCAGTTTACCACTCCAGGCCACATCCCCCACCACACCTGTCCCCAGCCCCCGTCTCCAGAACTCATCCGCAGCGAGGTGGAGGAACTCCGGAGCGACTTCAACCGTCGCATCAAGGAAGTCCTCTTCAACTCCCTCTTCAGCGCTTACTACGTAGCCTTCCTCCCCCTCTGCTTCGTCAAGGTACAAACCCTAACCCTTACTACGTAGCCTTCCTCCCCCTCTGCTTCGTCAAGGTACAAACCCTAACCCTTACTAGGTAGCCTTCATCTCTGCTTCGTCAAGGTACGTCACACTTCCTCTCCCTCTCCTTCCTCCACTCTTTCCCTCCCTCTAGCAGGTTGCTGCTTTCCTTCTCCTCCCCTCCCCGTTATCCAAGGAACTGTCAACCCTCCTGGTACTCATCTCCCCTCCCCGTTATCCAAGGAACTGTCAACCCTCCTGGTACTCATCTCCCCTCCCCGTTATCCAAGGAACTGTCAACCCTGCTGGTACTCATCTCCCTCTCCGTTATCCAAGGAACTGTCAACCCTCCTGGTACTCATCTCCCCTCCCCGTTATCCAAGGAACTGTCAACCCTGCTGGTACTCATCTCCACTCCCCGTTATCCAAGGAACTGTCAACCCTCCTGGTACTCATCTCCCCTCTCGTTATCCAAGGAACTGTCAACCCTCCTGGTACTCATCTCCCCTCCCCGTTATCCAAGGAACTGTCAACCCTGCTGGTACTCATCTCCCCTCCCCGTTATCCAAGGAACTGTCAACCCTGCTGGTACTCATCTCCCCTCCCCGTTATCCAAGGAACTGTCAACCCTGCTGGTACTCATCTCCCCTCCCCGTTATCCAAGGAACTGTCAACCCTCCTGGTACTCATCTCCCCTCCCCGTTATCCAAGGAACTGTCAACCCTCCTGGTACTCATCTCCCCTCCCCGTTATCCAAGGAACTGTCAACCCTCCTGGTACTCATCTCCCCTCCCCGTTATCCAAGGAACTGTCAACCCTCCTGGTACTCATCTCCCCTCCCCTGAGTCTTTGTGTGTTCACAGTTTCCTCCTTCAGTCTCCAGGTATCCTAGGTGCTGTCTCCTGCGTTTGTGTTAAGGCCCCTGAACCCTAAAACGTGGTCTTCTCTCCCCCTCCAGAGTACCCAGTACTATGACATGCGCTGGTCCTGTGAGCACCTGATCATGGTGTGGATCAATGCATTTGTGATGCTGATGAGCCAGCTGTTACCTCCCAGCTACTGTGACCTGCTGCACCGCTCTGCAGCCCACCTGGGGCGCTGGCAGAAGCTGGAGCACGGCTTCTACAGCAACGCGCCACAGCACGTGTAGGTGGTTCCCACACACACACACACACACACACACACACATACTTCTACAGCAACGGCCCACAGCACGCTTAGGTGGTCCCCACACACACACACCCACACACACATACACACACACACACACACACACACACACACACACACACACACACACACACATACTTCTACAGCAACACGCCACAGCACGCTTAGGTGGTTCCCACACACACACACACATACTTCTACAGCAACGCGCCACAGCACGTGTAGGTGGTTCCCACACACACACACACACTTCTACAGCAACGCGCCACAGCACGTGTAGGTGGTCCCCACACACACACACACACACACACATACTTCTACAGCAATGGCCCACAGCACGTGTAGGTGGTCCCCACACACATACTTCTACAGCAATGGCCCACAGCACGTGTAGGTGGTCCCCACACACACACACATACTTCTACAGCAACGCGCCACAACACTTGTGTGTCAGTACGTAACCCAACCTTTTCTCCTGGAGAGCTAGACATATGCAGGATTTTGTTCCAACACATCTGACTCTAATCAACTGTTCTTCAGGACTCTACCAGGTGCGTTAGAGCAGGGATGGAGCAAAGCCCTGCATAAGGAGGATGTCTCCAGGAAGAGGGTTAGCCACCCTGCTGTCCACCAGACTGTCTAGTCTTCTAGGCAGGGTTCTATTGGATCTGTCGGCTGTAGGATCAATCTCCACCTCTTCGTTGTGTGTTGCAGGTGGTCTGAGAGTACAGTCTGGCCCCAGGGGGTGTTGGTACGTCACAGTCGTAGCCTGTACAAGGCTGTAGGACCCTACAACGTGGCCCTGCCCTCAGACGTCTCCCACGCTAGGTTTTACGTGAGTCGCTGTCTTTCACTAGACCCTGTAGTCTGTGTGTGTTTATGTACTGCCTTTCACTAGACCCTGTAGTCTGTGTGTGTCCATGTACTGCCTTTCACTAGACCCTGTAGTCTGTGTGTGTTTATGTACTGCCTTTCACTAGACCCTGTAGTCTGTGTGTGTTTATGTACTGTCTTTCACTAGACCCTGTAGTCTGTGTGTGTTTATGTACTGCCTTTCACTAGACCCTGTAGTCTGTGTGTGTTTATGTACTGTCCATGTACTGCCTTTCACTAGACCCTGTAGTCTGTGTGTTTATGTACTGTCCATGTCCTGCCTTGAGATGTCCCTTTTATTTACAAGTCTAACTATAGATACATGTTAGTAAATAAATACCAGTTGTGATGTTATTTATTGTGTTGCAGTTCCTTTTCCACAAGCCGTTGCGGATCCTGAACCTGTTAATCTGGATCGAGTCCAGCGTAGTCCTGTACCAGTTGTACTCCCTGCTCCGCTCTGACAGCTGGAACCACACCCTGTCCCTGGGCCTCATCCTGTTCTGTAACTACTACGTCCTCTTCAAGCTGCTCCGGGACCGCATCGTGCTGGGCAAGGCCTACTCCTACCCTGTTACCTCCAGTACCGGGTCCAGCACCAACAACAGCACCGCCACCAACGGCCTGGGGCTCAAGTCCCAGTGACACCCCAGGAGAGGGTTCTGGAGCTGGGGGACGTGGGTTCGGATACTCCCTAGCCTCCCTGCCACTATGGCTGTACGGAGGGATGGGTGGAAGGGGTGGAGGTGAGAGAGGGGTGCGGCGTGCAGCAGGAGGGACTGACTGTGAACTCATATTGTTTTGATACGGTTCTATTTTTCATGCAATGTTTATACCTATTTAAATAATATTTTATTTTGTATACTGTTTTCAAAAGTAACAGGGCATTACGGTAGTATTGTCATGTGATGTTTGTTGTTGCTTCATGGTGCAAAGCGATTGGATGGGAGAGAGTGAGTTGTGTTCTTAATGCCATGAGGCCCCGCCCTCGTGCTGTGCTAAGCTCTTCCTCCTATGCTCACCGCGTTCCGACTTCCACCAAAGATGCTTAAAGAAGGCTTCAGAGCCAATCAGATGGCGCCGGCGGCCAATCAAGGAAGAGACTTTGGCTCGGTTGGCCAATCAAGGAAGCGACTGAGGAGACCCCGCCTCTCCCTGCACACTGCCTCTTTAGAGAACATATTCATCCCTTTACGGTGTTTTATTAGGATTCGTTTCGTAGCAAGACCGTCTGCAGTTTGGCCATGAGCGCTGACTCTGGTGCCTGTAGAACATACCACATCCCAAATGGCACCCTATTCCCTACATAGTGCACAGCTTTTGACCAGAGCCTTATTAGCCCAGGTTAAAAGTAGTGCACTATGTAGGGAATAGGGTATAATTCGGGACAGGCCCAATGTCTTCTTTGCAGCGTCATGTTCATTCAGGTCATTAATTTACCACAAATAGCCGCTCTTCATTTCACTGTGCCCGAGAAGCGAAAAACATAGATATAGTCTGAATAGAATGGACACCACCACCGCAACAGATTGAATGGCCGTTTTTCTAGATGGGAGACGAACCGCGTTGAATGTGCAGACGTGTGTATGTGCTTTACTTTCCAGTGTGTGTTTGAAATTAAATTACAAATGACACTTGGTATCTTCAATGCTACACGTTGTGCTCCGCTGCCAGCAGTGTTATTTTAAACAGCTTGCCTTGTTGCCAGTCCCAGATGACCATGTGGGATGGCTTCTAGTGCCATAACTGTCCGCTCATCCATTCTATCTTGTTCCTTTTCTATGAGCAGCTGATCTAGAATGATTCATGTTTTATTAACGTGCCAAAATCCCAGGTTGCCTGTATGATCACGTTTGTTCACGGGCGCGTTCCAACCTTGTCTTTTAATGCAGTCCTGTTGTAGGCGCCTCTCAGCAGATTGCTATATGAAATGAATGATGAATGTGGTACCTGCGATGTTGTGAGATCTGATATGTGCAGGATGACTGCAATAAAGATGACCTGGAACGTTAGCTGTGTGTTTATATTTTCAGTGGGTGAGGTGGAAGGAAGATGGAGGGGGGGGGGCATGGACCATCGTATGGCTCACAGTGTTGGATTTTCGATGAGCATTTTTCATGCTGTTGAAATATGAAATAAACTAAAATAACGCTGTTAAACTGACTTGTGAAATGTTTCTGTTTGTCCATGACACCGTGTAGATAAGAGATGAAACCACAAAGACCACAAAACCACATTATGCATTTTATTCCAAAGCATTATAAAGTTGATATATATATATATATATATTGCTGCACAGTTGTTTTTGAAACAGAAAAATAGCTCACCCATAAGGTTTGACAAAGTGCATATCATGAGTAGTTGAGGGTCAGTGTTCCAGAGTCAACACTCTGCTGTCATCAAAGTGGCCTGTAGTGTTGTATTTGGCCCAGCAGAGGGAGCTATGGATATTTGACTTGGGTCCATTTGAAACACCAACCGTTTGTACTGTGACAGTCTATACCTTGAGTTGACATTTTTTAAGAGCAGGGTAGCACCTTTGGTTGATGACAGGGTTACATTCATTGGCAATAACAGAAGAAAAAAAAGTTGTCCCAAAAAGTTGTCCCAGCTCTGACAATCTATAGAATTAGCAGTGAAACTGCATCTGTCTCTCCACCAATCTCTTACACATCTTCTTGTTCCTCCTCCTATTTCATCCTTTCTTTCAGTGCATTAAATGTTCTCTTCACCATCATAACACGCTGGTCCAGGGAGTCCCTGGTCAAAGCCATCTTCTGAAGTCCAGGGAGTCCCTGGTCTAAGCCATCTTCTGAAGTCCAGGGAGTCCCTGGTCAAAGCCATCTTCTGAAGTCCAGGGAGTCCCTGGTCAAAGCCATCTTCTAAAGCTCAGTCATAACACGCTGGTCCAGGGAGTCCCTGGTCAAAGCCCTCTTCTGAAGTACAGGGAGTCCCTGGTCAAAGCCATCTTCTGAAGCTCAGTCATAACGCGCTGGTCCAGGGAGTCCCTGGTCTAAGCCATCTTCTGAAGTACAGGGAGTCCCTGGTCAAAGCCATCTTCTGAAGTACAGGGAGTCCCTGGTCAAAGCCATCTTCTGAAGTACAGGGAGTCCCTGGTCTAAGCCATCTTCTGAAGTACAGGGAGTCCCTGGTCAAAGCCATCTTCTGAAGCTCAGTCATAACACCTTTCAGTTGTGTTTCAAAGCACAGTGTTGATCATGCAGTAAGAAGGGCACGAATACATGTTTTACATTTGATTTAATGTACGACGGAAAGGGTTAGTGAGGATGTATGTATGTACAGTAGGACTTCCTGGATGTGAATGTGAGTCGTTCTAGTTGTGTGTTGTGTGGGATGTCTCTGCATGCAGAACGATGGTATGTATTAGTAATGAAACAGTATTAATGCATGATGAAGTGTGTTCTGCATGTGTATGAACAACATGTCCACTTGTAAACTTCCTCAGCAAGGGAAGTGAAGACCCCCTTTGTCCTCCATCAATCCTCTGTGTGTGTGTGTGTGTACAGTATGTGCATGACATGTCCACCTCTTCCTCATCCTTCTCGGCAGTCTACATAGTTTCCTTTGATCCAGTAGCAGATCTGGGCGTATTTCAGAGGCGTCACCCTCACCGCCACGTTAAACTCTTGCGACGCCCCGTCTCGATCCACCCACTGGTGCCCTGAGAACACCCCGATCACCTTCCTCTCCCAGCGCCGCCTCCTCCGGTCCCACATACGAGCGTAGATCCCCGAGCCGCTGGCCCCGGGCTGGGCGTCACAGTGCTGGTAGAGCAGGTCTGGCGTCTCCTGTCCAGCCCGGCAGAACCGGTAGACCAGCTGGCCCGGCCGGTCGTTGTCATAGCCGGAGAATTGGACCCTGCGCCCGGGCAGCTGCTTCGCCGGCGGGGAGACGCCCAGCTTCATGTGGCGTCGTTTGTGGGCCTTCTTGAGCTCTAACAAGGCGTAGTCGTAGTCCATTCCGATGTCGTTGCCGTTGCCCTTGATCCAGCCTTTGGGCACGTGGGTGCGCTTGGCACGAATCCACTGGAACTTCATCTTATCTGGGGGTGATGGATGGGTGTTGGATGCATTGGTGGCAGAGGCCGGATTGGGAGAGTCACGCTGCTTTGGCTTCAGGAAACCCACCCGGAGCTTTTGCGCCCCCTTCACGTAGTTCTTCCCGTCGTGGACGCAGTGGGCGGCGGTCAGAACGTGCCGGTCGCCCACCAGTGTTCCGGAACACCCGGTGGACAGCTTGACCGCTGCAGAGAATGGGTAGTTCAACAGGAAGTCTTGCCCTACAATGCTGAAACGCCCGTCATGGCCAAAGATCTGACGTTTGCGTCGGGAAGGCAGTGCCGGCGTGGTCTGGGTGCGGGCAGTGTACCCGTAGATCCCCACGGCGGTTTCCGTGAGGCGACCGTTGCTATGGAGTGTCTCGTATGACAGGATGCTACGCAGGTCCCAGTAGCTGGGGGGAAGAGCCTTCTTGTGACATTCTGGGTCACATGGGGAGGCGACGTCCAATCGGGCGTCAGCCTGGAAGTGAGGGGCGGGTCGGTCCTCTGTCACCTGGGGTAAGACCACAGGGACGCGTTGCTGGGGCCATTGGGGCTGGATAGGAGCCACTGGAGGGATGGAGAGGAGGAGGAAGAGGGAGAGGAGGGGAAGGGGGGATGGGATGGAGGGAAAAGAGGCCATAGAGGAGGGAGACCTAGAAGAGGAGAGAAGGAGAGGACAGGTGAGATGTGATGTCACTAAATACCTAGACAGGTGAGATAAAATCTAACTTCATTTGTCACATGCGCCGAATACAACATGTGTAGGTAGACCTTACCGTGAAATGCTACTTACAAGCCCTTAACCAACCATGCAGTTCAAGAAGAGTTAAGAAAATATTTACCAAATAAAAATAATCAAAAGTAACACAATAACATAACAATAACGAGGCTCTATACAGAGGGTACTGGTACAGAGTCAATGTGGAGGCTATATACAGAGGGTACCGGTACAGAGTCAATGTGGAGGCTATATACAGAGGGTACCGGTACAGAGTCAATGTGGAGGCTATATACAGAGGGTACCGGTACAGAGTCAATGTGGAGGCTATATACAGGGGGTACCTGTACAGAGTCAATGTGGAGGCTATATACAGGGGGTACCAGTACAGAGTCAATGTGGAGGCTACATACAGAGGGTACCGGTACAGAGTCAATGTGGAGGCTATATACAGGGGGTACCGGTGCAGAGTCAATGTGGAGGCTATATACAGGGGGTACCGGTACAGAGTCAATGTGGAGGCTATATACAGGGGGTACCGGTACAGAGTCAATGTGGAGGCTATATACAGGGGGTACCGGTGCAGAGTCAATGTGGAGGCTATATACAGGGGGTACCGGTACAGAGTCAATGTGGAGGCTATATACAGGGGGTACCGGTACCGAGTCAGTGTGGAGGCTATATACAGGGGGTACCGGTACCGAGTCAGTGTGGAGGCTATATACAGGGGGTACCGGTACCGAGTCAATGTGGAGGCTATATACAGGGGGTACCGGTACAGAGTCAATGTGGAGGCTATATACAGGGGGTACCGGTGCAGAGTCAATGTGGAGGCTATATACAGGGGGTACCGGTACAGAGTCAATGTGGAGGCTATATACAGGGGGTACCGGTACAGAGTCAATGTGGAGGCTATATACAGGGGGTACCGGTACCGAGTCAATGTGGAGGCTATATACAGGGGGTACCTATACAGAGTCAGTGTGGAGGTTATATACAGAGGGTACCTGTACAGAGTCAATGTGGAGGCTATATACAGGGGGTACCGGTACAGAGTCAATGTGGAGGCTATATACAGGGGGTACCGGTACAGAGTCAATGTGGAGGCTATATACAGGGGGTACCGGTACCGAGTCAGTGTGCGGGATACAGGTTAGTTGAGGTAATTTGTACATATAGGTAGGGGTGAAGTGTGATGTCACTAAATACCTAGACAGGTGAGATGTGAGTCAGTAATACCTAGACAGGTGAGATGTGGTGAGTCAGTAATACCTAGACAGGTGAGATGTGGTGAGTCAGTAATACCTAGACAGGTGAGATGTGGTGAGTCAGTAATACCTAGACAGGTGAGATGTGGTGAGTCAGTAATACCTAGACAGGTGAGATGTGGTGAGTCAGTAATACCTAGACAGGTGAGATGTGGTGAGTCAGTAATACCTAGACAGGTGAGATGTGGTGAGTCAGTAATACCTAGACAGGTGAGATGTGGTGAGTCAGTAACACCTAGACAGGTGAGATGTGGTGAGTCAGTAATACCTAGACAGGTGAGATGTGGTGAGTCAGTAATACCTAGACAGGTGAGATGTGGTGAGTCAGTAATACCTAGACAGGTGAGATGTGGTGAGTCAGTAATACCTAGACAGGTGAGATGTGGTGAGTCAGTAACACCTAGACAGGTGAAATGTGGTGAGGTAGTAATACCTAGACAGGTGAGATGTGGTGAGTCAGTAATACCTAGACAGGTGAGATGTGGTGAGGTAGTAATACCTAGACAGGTGAGATGTGGTGAGTCAGTAATACCTAGACAGGTGAGATGTGGTGAGTCAGTAATACCTAGACAGGTGAGATGTGGTGAGTCAGTAACACCTAGACAGGTGAGATGTGGTGAGGTAGTAATACCTAGACAGGTGAGATGTGGTGAGTCAGTAATACATCAAGGGTCTTTCAGCTGATAAAACAGACCCTTCTCTCACTGTTACAGATGATTTAGTGTTTGTTTATATGATGATGCTATTTCTTATACTAGTCATGCAGTCTATAGACAATGTAGTTCTACTGCAGTGACCAGAGATCTGTAGTTCTGCTGCAGTGACCAGAGAGACCTGTAGTTCTGCTGCAGTGACCAGAGAGACCTGTAGTTCTGCTGCAGTGACCAGAGAGACCTGTAGTTCTGCTGCAGTGACCAGAGAGACCTGTAGTTCTGTTGCAGTGACCAGATAGACCTGTAGTTCTGTTGCAGTGACCAGAGAGACCTGTAGTTCTGCTGCAGTGACCAGAGAGACCTGTAGTTCTACTGCAGTGACCAGAGAGACCTGTAGTTCTGCTGCAGTGACAAGAGAGACCTGTAGTTCTGCTGCAGTGACCAGAGAGACCTGTAGTTCTGCTGCAGTGACCAGAGATCTGTAGTTCTGCTGCAGTGACCAGAGAGATCAGAGAGACCTGTAGTTCTACTGCAGTGACCAGAGAGACTTGTAGTTCTGCTGCAGTGACCAGAGAGATCTGTAGTTCTGCTGCAGTGACCAGAGAGACCTGTAGTTCTGCTGCAGTGACCAGAGAGACTTGTAGTTCTGCTGCAGTGACCAGAGATATCAGAGAGATCTGTAGTTCTGCTGCAGTGACCAGAGAGACCTGTAGATATGCTGCAGTGACCAGAGAGATCAGAGAGATCTGAAGTTCTGCTGCAGTGACCAAAGGGACCAGAGAGACCTGTAGTTCTGCTGCAGTGACCAGAGACCTGTAGTTCTACTGCAGTGACCAGAGAGATCTGTAGTTCTACTGCAGTGACCAGAGAGATCAGAGTGATCTGTAGTTCTGCTGCAGTGACCAGAGACCTGTAGTTCTACTGCAGTGACCAGAGAGATCTGTAGTTCTACTGCAGTGACCAGAGAGATCAGAGTGATCTGTAGTTCTGCTGCAGTGACCAGAGACCTGTAGTTCTACTGCGGTGACCAGAGAGATCTGTAGTTCTACTGCAGTGACCAGAGACCTGTAGTTCTACTGCAGTGACCAAAGAGTTCAGAGAGATCTGTAGTTCTGCTGTAGTGACAAGAGAGACCTGTAGTTCTACTGCAGTGACCAGATAGGTCAGAGAGATCTGTAGTTCTACTGCAGTGACCAAAGAGTTCAGAGAGACCTGTAGTTCTACTGCGGTGACCAGAGAGACCTGTAGTTCTACTGCAGTGAGCAGAGAGACCAGTCGTTCTGCTGCAGTGACCAAAGGGACCAAAGAGATCTGTAGTTCTACTGCAGTGACCAGAGAGATCTGTAGTTCTGCTGCAGTGACCAGAGAGATCTGTAGTTCTGCTGCAATGATCAGAGAGATCTGTAGTTCTGCTGCAGTGACCAGACAGACCTTTAGTTCTGCTGCAGTGACCAGAGAGACCTGTAGTTCTACTGCAGTGACCAAAGAGATCAGAGAGATCTGTAGTTCTGCTGCAGTGACAAGAGAAACCTGTAGTTCTACTGCAGTGACCAGAGAGACCTGTAGTTCTGTTGCAGTGACCAGAGAGATCAGAGAGATCTGTAGTTCTGCTGCAGCGATCAGAGAGATCAGAGAGATTTGTAGTTCTACTGCAGCGACTAGGGAGATCTGTAGTTCTGCTGCAGTGACAAGAGAAACCTGTAGTTCTACTGCAGTGACCAGAGAGATCAGAGAGATCTGTAGTTCTGCTGCAGCGATCAGAGAGATCAGAGAGATTTGTAGTTCTACTGCAGCGACTAGGGAGATCTGTAGTTCTGCTGCAGTGACCAGAGAGATCAGAGAGATCTGTAGTTCTACTGCAGCGACCAGAAAGACCTGTAGTTCTGCTGCAGTTACCAGAGAGACTTGTAGTTTTGCTGCAGCGATCAGAGAGACCTGTAGTTCTACTGCAGTGACCAGAGAGACCTGTAGTTCTGCTGCAGTGACAAGAGAGACCTGTAGTTCTGCTGCAGTGACCAGAGAGACCTGTAGTTCTGCTGCAGTGACCAGAGAGATCAGAGACATCTGTAGTTCTGCTGCAGTGACCAGAGAGACCTGTAGTTCTGCTGCAGTGACCAGAGAGATCAGAGAGATCTGTAGTTCTGCTGCAGTGACCAGAGACCTGTAGTTCTACTGCAGTGACCAGAGAGATCTGTAGTTCTGCTGCAGTGACCAGAGACATCTGTAGTTCGGCTGCAGTGACCAGAGGCCTGTAGTTCTGCTGCAGTGACCAGAGAGACCTGTAGTTCTGCTGCAGTGACCAGAGACATCTGTAGTTCTGCTGCAGTGACCAGAGAGATCTATAGTTCTTCTGCAGTGACCAGAGAGACTTGTAGTTCTGCTGCAGTGACCAGAGATATCAGAGAGATCTGTAGTTCTGCTGCAGTGACCAGAGATATCTGTAGCTCTTCTGCAGTGACCAGAGACCTGTAGTTCTACTGCAGTGACCAGAGAGATCTGTAGTTCTGCTGCAGTGACCAGAGAGATCTGTAGCTCTTCTGCAGTGACCAGAGAGACCTGTAGTTCTGCTGCAGTGACCAGAGAGATCAGAGAGATCTGAAGTTCTGCTGCAGTGACCAAAGGGACCAGAGAGACCTGTAGTTCTACTGCAGTGACCAGATAGATCAGAGAGATCTGTAGTTCTGCTGCAGTGACCAGAGACCTGTAGTTCTACTGCAGTGACCAGAGAGATCAGAGAGATCTGTAGTTCTGCTGCAGTGACCAGAGACCTGTAGTTCTACTGCAGTGACCAGAGAGATCTGTAGTTCTACTGCAGTGACCAGAGAGATCAGAGTGATCTGTAGTTCTGCTGCAGTGACCAGAGACCTGTAGTTCTACTGCGGTGACCAGAGAGATCTGTAGTTCTACTGCAGTGACCAGAGACCTGTAGTTCTACTGCAGTGACCAAAGAGTTCAGAGAGATCTGTAGTTATGCTGTAGTGACAAGAGAGACCTGTAGTTCTACTGCAGTGAGCAGAGAGACCAGTCGTTCTGCTGCAGTGACCAAAGGGACCAAAGAGATCTGTAGTTCTACTGCAGTGACCAGAGAGATCTGTAGTTATGCTGCAGTGACCAGAGAGATCTGTAGTTCTGCTGCAGTGACCAGACAGACCTGTAGTTCTGCTGCAGTGACCAAAGAGATCAGAGAGATCTGTAGTTCTGCTGCAGTGACAAGAGAAACCTGTAGTTCTACTGCAGTGACCAGAGAGACCTGTAGTTCTGTTGCAGTGACCAGAGAGATCAGAGAGATCTGTAGTTCTGCTGCAGTGATCAGAGAGATCAGAGAGATTTGTAGTTCTACTGCAGCGACTAGGGAGATCTGTAGTTCTGCTGCAGTTACCAGAGAGATCAGAGAGACCTGTAGTTCTACTGCAGCGACTAGGGAGATCTGTAGTTCTACTGCAGCGACCAGAGAGACCTGTAGTTCTGCTGCAGTTACCAGAGAGACTTGTAGTTTTGCTGCAGCGATCAGAGAGACCTGTAGTTCTGCTGCAGTGATCAGAGAGCCCCCGTAGATCAGCTGGAATGACCAGAGAGACCTGTAGTTCTGCTGCAGTGACCAGAGAGTCCTGTAGTTCTGCTGCAGTGACCAGAGAGTCCTGTAGTTCTGCTGCAGTGATCAGAGAGCCCCGTAGATCAGCTGGAATGACCAGAGAGACCTGTAGTTCTACTGCAGCGACCAGAGAGACCTGTAGTTATGCTGCAGCGACTAGGGAGATCTGTAGTTCTGCTGCAGTGACCAGAGAGACCTGTAGATCAGCTGGAATGACCAGAGAGACCTGTAGTTCTGCTGCAGTGACCAGAGAGATCAGAGCCCTTCTGAATGTGACCGGATGTCTGGACCGTCAGTCACAGCGGCTGGGAAACATTCTCCAACCCAGACCCAGCGAGCCCTGCATCGTATTTTTAGCCACCAGACTGGAGCTGGGGGAGGGAGGGGGGGTTGTGTGCACAAGGGACCAAGATTTCTGCCTTAGGAATTTAGAGCTGCGGTGGAATTCAGCCAAGCAGTTACACAACTTCCACTGTTTTAATATGGCTTAAAAATGTCCTTCCCCTGGGGTTAAAGGTTAGAGGTCAGGTGCTCTCTTCAGCGCTGAGCAGTGCTGGAGGAAGGTTCCAGAGGCTGGGAGGGTGAGGATGCTGTGTAGTAGGAGGAAACTCTGGATACGTCCCAAATGGCACCCTATTCCCTATATAGTGCACTATTTTTTGACCAGTTCTCTATGGGGTTCTGGTCAAAAGTAGTGCACTTCATAGGGAATAGGGTACTATTTGGGATGCGACCTCCATCTCTCATTTGCCCCCAGTACAGACCGGAAACAGGAACTGTATAGTAGTCTTTCAGTACAGACCGGAAGCAGGAACTGTACAGACTGGAAGCAGGAACTGTACAGACTGGAAGCAGGAACTGTATAGTGGTATATCATACAGGTTCTATCAACTAGATTTCTCCATAGGAATAGGGCAGGCTGTAGGGCAGTCTGGGGGGGGGGGGGTGGCTTGTCTGTGGTAAAAAATACTTAGATTTGTAATGCACAGTGGTAGGATCAGACGTAGGATCACCCCTAAAGTGATGGTTCATTAATAAACATGTAATACCTTCCTATGAACTAAGTTCATTCTGAATAAGGAAATGTGTATAAACTAGAGCCAACAGTAGCCTACTCTGTAGGCCGTCATGTCCTAGACAGTAGAAACGTCCTGAACCTGTTTTATGAACAAACAAACGGGAAGTACTGGTTAAAACAGTATCTCTTCTCTTCTGATTATCTCTTATCTCCATGACGTCAGCCAATACTTTGGGGATCTGATGTATCGATGTATTGCACTTTGTTATTAACAGATATCAACACAGTGTCCAAAACACTTCGTTCATAGGAAGGTATTACATGTTTATTAATGTTTATTAATATTAATGTTTATTAACGTTATTGAATTATAAATGTTGATGAAATTATGTTTCACCATCACTCATAGATATACATTTAAATCTGCTTGGGCATGAACTACTCCAGAACTTCTCAATAAATCTCGCTCAGATGCTCCCCGTGGTCATTAGCCTACATTGGACGCCTGAATAGGTAATTATATAGGAATTATGTTGATGAATAATAACCTAGATTACGCAGACATGAAATAATAGGCTATAAAATGTGAAAATCCTTACCCACGGAGCGCTTCTCCCCACTTACGCTTGGTTTGCATTGGCAAGTGGCACGCGATGGGGGTCTGGGGAAGCTGCGGTTGTTGCTGCTACCGGGCGGACATCAGAGGGGTATCGGTGCGATAACGCGGGTGCTGCGAAGGGGTGGAAGTTAAACTAGTCCTTTCAAAAAGTAGATCCTTACATCAGGAGAGAGGAGGTCCAATGAAAAAGATGTATTCTCTCAAAAGATTTCCGAAGGCAACCGGTCCGCTGTAGACGCTCCTCCATTGGGACAGGCGCTCGCTCGGTGGATACTAACCAGAGTTCAATTTAATGACCACCAGCGAAAGCTACTGCCTCTGCTATAACCGGTCCGGTCACGTGACTGATGATATTTTGCTTGTCATTTGCATGGCAACGATTTAAACGCTGACAAACAATATCAGAGATGAGGAAACTATTTGTTGTTGATTTATTTATGAACCTTCACCAACTGAATTCTGATATTATTTCCAGAATTGTTGTATCCAGACTAAAGGCATGCCTCAGTGAACAATCAGTTACAGTATGACCCCATGTCATCAATAATCATCATCAATCATCATCATAATTCTTTGTACCTGCTAGTGTTTTCAGATTATGATTTTGTGATACTGAATGTGAAGCTGGAGGTAGTGGTGCCCTGCAGTGTTAAAACAATTAGGGTGTGGACTGGAGGAATGGAGAAAGAGAATGAGAGAAGAATAGAGAGAGCAAAGGTGAGGAAGAGTGAAGAATAAAAGGAGGAGAAGGGAGGGAGGAGTACATAGCAGGAGAAGGGAGGGAGGAGCACATAGCAGGAGAAGGGAGGGAGGAATACTTAGCAGGAGAAGGGAGGGAGGAATACTTAGCAGGAGAAGGGAGGGAGGAGTACTTAGCAGGAGAAGGGAGGGAGGAGTACACAGCAGGAGAAGGGAGGTAGGAGTACTTAGCAGGAGAAGGGAGGGAGGAATACTTAGCAGGAGAAGGGAGGGAGGAGTACTTAGCAGGAGAAGGGAGGGAGGAATACTTAGCAGGAGAAGGGAGGGAGGAGTATATAGCAGGAGAAGGGAGGGAGGAGTACACAGCAGGAGAAGGGAGGGAGGAGTACTTAGCAGGAGAAGGGAGGGAGGAATACTTAGCAGGAGAAGGGAGGGAGGAGTACTTAGCAGTAGAAGGGAGGGAGGAATACTTAGCAGGAGAAGGGAGGGAGGAGTACACAGCAGAGACATTAGATGAAAGACTTCTCTGTGTTCTAGAACTGTCTCTGTCTCCATGGTAGCACTGAAGACTGCATACTGCAATCCCAAGCTTCTATTGTCACCCACCTACTCCTAGTTACGGCTCTGTCACAACACGCACATACACTCTGGCAGGACACCCACACACGGAACAAAGCACGCACACACACACACACACACACACACACTCACACACACTCACACACACACACACACACACACACACACACACGGACCGAAGCGCGCGCACACACACACACACACACACACATACACACACACTCCTAACTCACAGATTTGGCAGGACACGCACATTCCTCTCTGCACACATACACACAATGCAGAATCTGCAGTCCTTCAGATGCATATTATACATACACAACACACAAACACACATGTTGTTTTACGACCAGCAACAGAGCGCGTATGTGTGCCCAAGGTCGGCAGGCACAGTTTATTGGTTTCAGGTGTTAGCCTCCGTGACAGTCAACACACAGCAGGGTTTCTCCAACTATACAACACACATGTTGCCCTTCTGGCCTGAATCCAGAACTAAAACTACATTTACGATGACAACAAGGTCATAAAACTGATCACAGTTTACAGAGGTGTAAAGTGTTGTTTATACAGTATCATACTGTCGTTACCCATATCTAGTGTTTATACAGTATCATACTGTCATTACCCATATCTAGTGTTGTTTATACTGTATCATACTGTCGTTACCCATATCTAGTGTTTATACAGTATCATACTGTCGTTACCCATATCTAGTGTTGTTTATACTGTATCATACTGTCTTTACCCATATCTAGTGTTTATACAGTATCATACTGTCGTTACCCATATCTAGTGTTTATACAGTATCATACTGTCATTACCCATATCTAGTGTTGTTTATACAGTATCATACTGTCTTTACCCATATCTAGTGTTTATACAGTATCATACTGTCGTTACCCATATCTAGTGTTTATACAGTATCATACTGTTGTTACCCATATCTAGTGGTGTTTATACAGTATCATACTGTCTTTACCCATATCTAGTGTTTATACAGTATCATACTGTCGTTACCCATATCTAGTGTTTATACAGTATCATACTGTTGTTACCCATATCTAGTGGTGTTTATACAGTATCATACTGTTGTTACCCATATCTAGTGTTTATACAGTATCATACTGCCATTACCCATATCTAGTGTTGTTTATACAGTATTATACTGTCATTACCCATATCTAGTGTTGTTTATACAGTATCATACTGTCATTACCCATATCTAGTGTTGTTTATACAGTATCATACTGTCTTTACCCATATCTAGTGTTGTTTATACAGTATCATACTGTCGTTACCCATATCTAGTGTTTATACAGTATCATACTGTCTTTACCCATATCTAGTGTTTATACAGTATCATACTGTCGTTACCCATATCTAGTGTTTATACAGTATCATACTGTTGTTACCCATATCTAGTGGTGTTTATACAGTATCATACTGTCGTTACCCATATCTAGTGTTTATACAGTATCATACTGCCATTACCCATATCTAGTGTTGTTTATACAGTATCATACTGTCATTACCCATATCTAGTGTTGTTTATACAGTATCATACTGTCATTACCCATATCTAGTGTTGTTTATACAGTATCATACTGTCTTTACCCATATCTAGTGTTGTTTATACAGTATCATACTGTCGTTACCCATATCTAGTGTTTATACAGT